>NC_142377.1:8320000-8520000 GCF_059441005.1 Hippichthys cyanospilos | reverse complement strand
CCAGAGACGCCCTCCCCGCCTCTGCTGCGGGCGGGGTCCCCGATCGCCCGCCGGAGCTCCTTGGACTCCCCCGCCCTCCACAAAGCTTTAAAAGAGCTCTCCCCGTTAAACCTGGAAACCAAAGAGTGACTCAAAAGGGGACGGCGGGCCCTAAAATCGTTAGCACCTCCGTGCGACTTTCCTGCCGTCGTGCTAACATGTTGCATGACTGGGAAACTCGTCAACGTGCGGCAATGAGCGTGCAAGTGTCTTCTCTGCGCTCTGGGTTGAATGTCAGCGGTTAATCCGGAATGTAAGGGACGTAAGCTCCCGCCCCACGAAAGGTTTATAGAGTAGGCTAAATATATGTTTAGACTTCTGTATTTGCGCACGTGCAGCAGTCAATAATGAATGTAAAAACCAGGGGCGTCGCCACCATTTTTTTTTCGTTCGTACACACACACACACACACACACACACGTGAATATATATATATTCACATATGTGTGTGTGTGTGTGTGTGTGTGTGTGTGTATGTATGTGGCTAAAGAATGGTCTAATAATGGTAGGTAATAAATGAATTAGGTAACGGATTACTTTGGGTGAAGTAATCTATAAATGCATTTATGTAGTGGCTAAAGAATGGTCTAGTCATGGCAGGTAAAAAATGTAATTGATTACTTTAGGTAATTCATAAAGCGATCAGTTTGTTTATTACTTCATTAGCTAAAGTAATGAATTACCTTAAGTAATTAATGACATAATTGTTTTACTCAATTCTAAGATAATCTTAGGTTTTAAAGCTGTCAGTACATTTTTAATGAACGTACTAAAGTAATCAATTTATTTAGGTACTAAGTTCAGAAATTAGCTAAAATAATTACTAATCAGTTACTTCGTTCTTATGTAGTTCTTAGGTAATTACGTACAGAAACAGTCAACTACTTTTGCTACTAAAGATATTATTGAGCTCAAATTAATTGATTACTTTAGTACTTATTTACCGAAAGTAATGACTTCATATATTTAGTATCAGCCATTTTTAGACCCTCTGTAACCAAATACTTGAAGAAATAGAAAAAAAAAAGAAGCACCTGAGATTGAATGAACTGGACTGTTGAAAAACGTAAAAACATGTCTTTGGGATTGAACGAGTCACTTTTACCACCCGTCCAAAAAAAAAGCAATGCCAAATTATTTTAACAAATATCCTGTCTAGTCCAACATAGCATTTCCTCAAAATTCCATGAAATTATTGGTCCTTTTCTATTTTTCTAATTGGCTTCAATCTCTTCAAATAAACCTAAGTATCTAGATATCAACACTTGGTATCAGTAAATGCCCATTCCGTGTAAAAATGGCATTTATTTTTCTCCGCTAAGATGTGGTATGTGGCCAAAGAATTAAAGCCGCCATTTAGCGCCGCCCCTGGTGAACAAAAGCCCCCCCCCCCCATAAAGTAGCTGCTGAAATGCAACTATACTTTTGTAACAAATTCCTTTTTGTGTTCACCACAATAAGTGTATGTGTGTGTGTGTGTGTTATGTGTGTGTGTATATATATATATATATATATATATATATATATATATATATATATATATATATATATATATATATATATATATATATATATATATCGCAAAGCATTCAGGCGTCACAGTATGAGGTGTGTCACATGATCTGTCCAAGTGCTTTTGTCATTTCCTCATCACACATGACCTATGCGTCCTGTTTTTGTTTTTTTTTTCTTAATGCTAACACGCTACATTTTTATTTTTGATACGTGACCTAACGAGTGTAATTGAGGGTTTCTGCTAGCCGTACGCCGAGCGTGTACATAGCTTTGGTTTTCAAATTTCATTCATTCATTTAGCGCGGACACACCGACGATGGATTTTTTTTTCATGTATTTTGCTTTAAACGGCGTGAATGTAAAATTGAGATATAAAAATGTAGTCATAGTTTTCTATAGAAAGAGGTACTTGGGATTTTTATTTTGAAATATAACAGGCTTGTCGGTCGGTATTTTGTAAAGTATTATTGATCTATATTAAAGTATTAATAAAGCTTTTTTTTTCAAGTGTGTGGAATTTATTGCCTGTTGGTTGTACGTGTTGCAGCCAGCCATTCCGACAGTTCTCCACAACAACTCGTGCTTACGTAACACTTACATAACTCACATAACTCATAAAGAAGTCAAGCGGCTGTAAATCAGTAGCTTGTCTTAGATTACAAGCTGTAAACATATCAGATTCTGAAAGATGTCAAAGGAACCGTGTGTAGAAATCTTGGCAGGAATACACAGTAAAACTTTGTTGTTTTTTTCGTTTTTTTTTTTTGGTACCGCAACCAATGGTCTCATGAGGTAAGTTTTAGGTTTTATGGAAATCTCAATATTATAGTTGATTATCACACGTATTCACTCACTGGCTTGTGTTTTTGAAACTTCTGTTATTTTTTTATTTTTTTAAGTCCCGAGATCATTGTGACCCACATTTTGTTATACAAATTCCAACTTCAATACTTCAATACGGTTTTTAATGTTTTCTCAAAGTGGGGTTCGCAGAGCCCCGGTGGTCAGTGGCCTGATTGCAGGGGCCCGTTAAATAATTTGGGTGTTTTGGAACTGATTTAGTTTAACTTTTAACAGTTAAGATTTGTGACTTGCTTGGCTTAGTTTTTGGCGCCTCCTCTGGCCGCTGTTGGTAGTGGCATGTCCGTCTACGTCGATCAGTGGTTCTCAAATCGAGGTACATAGTTCTCAAATCGGGGTACGAGTACTTGAAGGAACTTCAGGGGGTACTCGATTTTTCTAAATAGAACACAGACATGCAAAAATCATATGAAAATAATCATTGAATTAATCAAATGTTTCAGTAAAATAAAACTTCATGAAACAAATTGGGTCGTTCTCACCCATGTTTCTGACACCACCATGTGTTAATATCCTTATGGAACTCATTTTCTAACTTGGAAGCAAGAAATAAACTATCAACTTGATGAATTCAGCTCCACTGATTTGCGTTTTCCTATCAGAAAAAATGGGTGTCTGGCGTCCTCTAGTGGATATTTAGTGCCTATGAGTTCACAAGAGTGTCGTTCGAGCTGAAATATTGGTTCTGTGATTACGACGGTACCAAAAACGGCATTTCAAGATTGCAAAGGGCGAACTGGCAACTAAAAGTTAATGAAAGGCAAAAGTTGCTCAATCTAAAAGCAAAATTACTTTGGCGTCGTCCTCCCATGCCCTTTTCCCTCGATTCCAAGGTGCCTTCACTGATCCCCGGATTTTACAGAAATAAATTAACCACGTGTAACTAATGACTGTAACTAACTGGTAACACCAAACCTTTTTAATACAAAATATAACCATCATTGCTTTGAAGCCTTGCTTGGCTTTGTTTGGCAACTTTCACTTTCTGACTCGAGTTTTAATTTAAGCTTTAATTGTGAAAACCACAACGCGGAAACACAAATTCCCGCCCCTCAAGTAGGAAATAACGTTTGTGTTCCTTTTAAGTATAAGAGGCATTCACTGACCGGTCAGCCTCAGACATGACGCTGCTGATTGTCCGCGCCGCGGTGCTGCTAGTCGGCCTGGCAGCGTTAAGCAGTTCGGACCTGGCCCCGCCCACCATCGAAATTAACCTGGATGATGACCCGCAAGTCAGATGGATGCCGATTCTTAAAGTATTTGACTCCGAATTCCTCCGGAAAGCTGCTCAAGAGGTCATAGAGTAAGAGAAATAGTCTACTTGTTATATTCACGACTTCCGTTCATAGAAAATGTCACCAGTAATTTTTTTTTCCAACTTTTTGTGGTCTTTTCAACGTTTTTCAAAATTAAACCGGAAGCCATCCATTTTACCTGTTATGTAGCTAACGGGTGTGGCTAATTGACATTCATTAAAAATGCATCAATGTATTTAAAAAACAAAACAATCTATTGTCATGAGTGTTGTCATTTCCAGAAACATGTTAGTTTTAAATACAAAATAGAAATCTGATTTTACATTAATTTCAGCTTTACTCACTTGTTACAACCTTGATAGTATATAGTTTTTGATAAATGCAATTAATCTTGAAATTTTTTTCGGTTTAATTTATGAAATAATTTGAATGTCCTGACAGGACTACAAAGTTGTATATTTTGGATTCAGAAAAGAATTTATACATACAAGAAACGTTCAAGATTTAAGTCATTTTGAAAAATAAGAATAGACAATTGGTTTCTGTACTGTAAAGTTGTTGTTTTTTTTTCGTGGAAAGCTGAATACTCTGTTGCACTGTATTTGTTTATTGTTGTAAATATTTGCCAATAACAGTATAAAAAAATTATGTTTTTATGAGTGTGACCACTGTTATTCTTTTTTTCTTGTCAGTTCAACAATTCCAAAATTGCTTCAGGTAGTTATCAAATCAATGATCAAGGTCTCTGAGCCCTTACTTCTTCCGAAGCCTTATGGCGACGAGCTCCGTGGCATGGCCGCGCACTTTGGCGCAGGCCTTTCTGATACCATTATGCTCAACTTTGCCTACGAAGCAACCGCGTAAGTATTTTTGTAATTAGCATGTTCATATTATGTGTAATAGAATGTTGGCATAGCTGTGTATGCAGAATGTTAGCATAGACGTATACGTGGGTAATAGCTAGCTTATTGAATGTTTTGCGCTTGCAGATTCTGCACGAGCATCGTGGCTCAGGACAAACATGGAAATTTGTACCATGGCAGGAATCTTGACTACCCACACGCTGTTCTAAGGAATCTTACTGTCAATGTTATCTTCCGTAAAAATGGGACGGTACGGTATATCACACATCGGACATATTTCATATGATCGTCATTTAAAATCATTAGTTTGGTTGAATCAGTTCAATGATGTTCTATCTCTGGTAGATGATTGGATGAAACCTGACCAATGAAAATCAAGTTATGATGCCCTCCATGCATTGCTTTAGATCTTAAAAGTCGACTCTCAAAACCCGACTTCAAAAAGACAAACCTAAGTGTACTTTTTTGATCAAAAACACATTTTTAGACTTTTGTTAGGCTAACAAATTTGCTTTCTGTACATTTTTAAGGGGTCCAAGTGACGATCAATTTTTACTTGAAAACATAATTCTTTAAGGATTTTTTGCAAAGTCTAGTGCGCCTCACAGAGGACATTTGTGGTGCAGTTTGACAATTATAGGTGTCAGCTTCAGGTAACCTCGAACATTTAATAAACAACACACAAGGAAGGAAGACAAGACGCTTATGATTATCTTTGCTCACAAGGAGAATGTACAGAATTGTACCCGAATTCTAGATCTTCTTCCGCTCTGAGATCACATTTTGCCAAACCTTCTCTATTTATTGATTAGAGTAGCCCGAGTTACATAACGTCATCGCCCTAAAGGATTTTGGGAGAGCGTACAGGCTACAATCAACACACGATAGTGGTGAGTGTGAGTTAATACTATCAGTTATCAGTTCATACAGAGGCTACTATCTTTTTCTCCAAGAACATAACTGCAGACAGTTCTGCCCTGTGATGAGGTCATGGTGTCTCTTTTCTTCTTGTGCTCGCTGTTTCCACGGACAACCATCTTTTTAATGATTCAAACGAGGTTATACTGCTAAATATATGCTTTGTAATACAATAAGTGTTAATATGGAAGAACGTGTGTACATTTATTCTAACAAATAGGAGTAATGATACGGTATCATGAATGCTTGCAGAGTCTACTCAAAAAGCCACTTTGAAAATAATTTGATGGCAATTAAAAGAAACTTTCATGGTATGTGTTGGAGGACAAAAAGGAGGTATTTGTCTTCAACATAGCTTACCTGTAAGCACTGTGACTTTTTTAAATGAAAAAAAAAACAGAAGGAAGGTTATTGTGTTTATTTATTTATGCATTCATTTGTGCTAAAACTGTTACACATCTCTTAATGTACCAAATATTCAATACTTTAAAAAATAAAATAGATTGTGGTTAGGATTGTGAAAAACAGTTGTCATTGTAATATCATGGTTATCAAACAGCCTAATATCGGCCCATGTCTACTAAAGAATGATATGAGCTCTGGAGACAAAATTTGTCACACAACCTTCGACCTTTGCAGATCTCCTATATCGGAACTACCTTTGCTGGCTATGTTGGTCTGTGGACGGGACAAAGTCCATACAAGTTTACCGTATCTGGTGACCAGCGAGGTAAGACCACACATCTGTTTGGCTTAAGTTGCGAAAAAAAAAATGTTGACAGAAGAATATTGCTTAGTGAGCATGACCTGTTGACCAGGAAAGGATCACTCATGGGACTTTTGGAAGAATATGGTGTCAGCTTTCCTGTTGCGGAGAAGTCCAGTCAGCTGGTTGGTGAGAGAGGTGAGATGAGGAGTCACAGGAAAAGCACTGAAAAGCATTTCCTGTAAATTTACGTAAATGTTAAAAAAAGGTAACACCAGCAAGATGGTTATGTATTTATTTATTATTTTTAAATGAATTATTATTATGACAACAAATATCATCAATCTTGAACATATACAGTATATATATATATATATACAGTATATGTATGTATTATTTGAACCCTTTAAAAACTGTTTTCATTGCATTATAAGGCGCATAGAATAGAAGCTACAGTAGTGGCTGGGGTTGCTTTATGCATCCACGAGATGGCGCGAAAGAGAATTTCAACAACAATCAGCAATTAAGATTAAAGATGATTGTGGAAATTAATGTCTGAAGGTACTCGTGGTATTTTTAGGTGCACTGTCAGCTTTCGAGAAAATTAAAGGCTCCTCGGTGCGTCTTATAATGCAGAAAATACGGTATTTTAATAACACACTCCTCCTTCCGGAATTTGGTCTCGGTTGCAGACTCTGGAAGAGGCAGAGGACTTTCAAGACGCTAGCCTGCACCTTTCCAAAATTTCCATCATCACAGGAGTGTATTACATCGTGGCGGGGGCGCGGCCAGGCGAAGGGGTCGTCATCACCAGAAATCGGGACGGCCCGGCGGATATCTGGCCATTGGATCTGCTGCATGGAGGGTGGGTGTCCAATGAGCTGGACGCATTTGTCTTCTTTTGTTTGTACATCGCTATTACCCAAATGTGTTTTGCTTTTATTTGCTTAGATGGTTCAGAGTGGAGACGAACTTTGACCACTGGCTTCCGCCCCCAGCCGAGGATCATCGAAAGTAAGCGGTTTGAAGAGAAATATCTTCTTGACACACAGTTTGTGTCCACTGTTGTGTGCATTTTGTCTTATCAAATTTGTTGCATCCCAACCAGACAAATGAGACATCACTGGAAAGGCCAGGATGTCCTTGGTTGAGGACTCTTGGACTTAGTAGGGTAGCTCCATTTTGTCAAAAGATACAGACCAAAAACAAATGTCCACTATAGAGGACACAAATGAATAGGCTGTGTGTGTCTCAAGAGGATATGATAAATATCACAAAAATACATACTGTATGATATAAAAATGCATAATGTTGTTATCGTCTCTTGTTTGTAGAGAAGCCGCAGAAAAAGCAATGAATGCTACCGGCCAAGAACATATTAATATGTATACACTGTATCAAGTAAGTCAATCAATTGAAAAAAAAATATTTTTGAAAAATGTACTTAGAACTTGTAGGATTAATCGGCCGATTGTGTCATGTCCAAAAATAATTGTCCGAATGGATGATATATGCAGATTATTTTAACTTTTTACCTTCATGTACTTTACAGCAATTGTATACAAGTAAGACTAGTGTTATTATTATTATTATTATTATTACTACTACTGTACAAAATTTTTCATAATTAATCAATTATTTTTTACACATTATTACATTTTTTAGTTCAATCAAAGTAAAAGCATTGAAAGAACACACAGGAAGCTGAAATTTCACCCAGATGGTAACTATAAAACAAAAGCATATATCTATAGTGGACCCAGAATAGGTACCGGGCCAGCCCGTGAATAGTGAAAAACCGCCGATAAGCGCCACCTATTGAAATGCAGTGCGAGCAATTACCATTTTTAAAATAATCGTCCGATTAATCTGTAATCAGTATTTTTTTCTGCCAAAAATCAGCCTAAAAAAATCCATATCATGATCACTTGCAACATTATCTCTCTGCAGGTCTTATCACAATCTCCAGTGTGTAACGGGTAAGCAGAACATTTATTTCGGTACAGGTGTGGGGAATAAACACCAGGATATTTTTTGCAAATATGTATTGTTGCAATCATTTGACAGGATTACAGTTTATACAACAACAATGAGTGCAGCAAGGCCTGAGAATTACACCACTCTGGTCAGACCACCGGTACGTAAAACAAATGCCATTCTTTGATAAACTTTCCGTCTTGTTCGGTTCTTTTTAGAATGTGAGATTGCACCAACCACTAAATGCTCCCTTCCCTTTTGATCTTCTTCAAGAACTGCCGCAAGACTCTTTGACCTGAAAAGCTTCCAGCAGTCAGTCAAGCGGAACAGATGAGTTTTTTTTTTTTAAAGCACCTTGTGAAGAGTCTCTTCAAGTTCGAAGAAAATGTCTGCGGTAATGCACTGCAACACCACAGCGATGAATGTGGTCATGTCATCTGATCATCTTTTCTAATAGTATAAGTAGCCAATTGAGACTTCTTACTGTTGTAAACAATGTGCTTGCTTGTTGTATGAGGAGTTGCAGATGAAAGAACTCTTTTGGTATTAATGTGTAATAGTATAAACATACATTTTTATATAGCCAAAGACCATTTTAGCAACATAAGGGATTAATCGGAAAGGTATTTGTTTTTTTTTCCTTTTAAAAAAACAAACAAAACAACAGCAGCAGCCATTCTGGGGATTTAAATAAGTTGGTTTTTTTTGCTAGCTTTTTAAAGTCTTTAAATGTTACAACGTCCTTAGATTTTAGCATATTGACAACATTTAAATTGTTCGTTTTCCTTTTTCGACTGGCATTAGCCAATCTAATAAAAACATTTGTCAAACTGTTTTTTGTATTTTTTTTGTCACATTCCTAATGAATTTATGTGGCATGCGTACTGCCGAAAAATATTTTAAAAATATACTGTATGTATAAAGTGCGTCTTGTGTATTGTTTCGGTAATAAATATCTCCGAATAATGCGGCAGGATAATAAAAGTCAATAAAATGTTGAGGGTCCGTCATTGGAATGCAGAATTTCTCATTTCCATGTTCACCCTGAATGTAACTAAAGATCACATGACGCGCCAGAATAGTTTCCTACTTCCGGTGAGGCTTGCTACTGACAGCAACAACTAAACACGTCGGATTCCTAAATCGTTGTGAATCTACCTGAAAAAAATAAAAACTTATCACAATACTGAGAGCCCGGGTATTATCTATATTCTGTCTATCGAAAATAGTGTCTCCAAATAATACGGCACGACAACAAAGTCAGAAACTGTAGAGGACCCTTCATGGGAATGCAGATTTTCCCATTACCACGTATAACCTGAACGCAACTGAAGATCACATGACGTGCCAGAGTAGCTTCCTGCTTCCGGTGTGGTTCGCTACTAACAGCAGCTACAACACCCGTCAGATCCAAAAGTCGTAGTGATTTTGCTGAGCGTGACGTCCAAGATGTTGGCCCTCATCAACAAGCTTTTGGACTGGTTCAGGTCCCTCTTTTGGAAAGAAGAGATGGAACTTACACTAGTGGGACTTCAGTATTCCGGGAAGACCACGTTTGTCAATGTGATCGCTGTAAGTCGCTATCAAACATGCTCCGTCAGTGTGGGCCCAAGGCTGCTGCAAAGCTTGCATTTGCCTGCCAGATGTGTTGCGTCAAGGCCAAGGTTAATGTTCTGATACGTTTAGTTTGCTCAACACCCGGAGAACAAAGACTCGTTTGCGAACCGCTCGTAATTTTGGTTTACGCCCAAGTCTGACGCTTGCATCCTATCCAAGTCGAAGTGACGTGTGACTGGGCGCTTCTTAAACTAGTCACGTGGTTGAATCTGCTGGTGTTGTCATACTGGATGACCAAAGCGCGTCTGCATCATCCAGGATCACGACAGCAAAAGCATCCAGAGTCTTTACTGGATCTGCAAGGATGCATTCATCACGTGTCAAGTCTTCCTGGAAATTGCAACACAATAGAATTAAGTTCAGTGTATCTCCACGTCTGGATTTTCCAATTTGTCTCACCCTTGCAAGGCGCATCAGTGAATATTATTTCCTATTGAGAATTTTCAAATACTGTACACCAGTTTGTCAGTCCATGATCTGGAAGTCCCCCAGGATCTTGGTCTGGTTGTTCACCACCACCGTTGGTGGTGTCTGCCATCTTAATTCTGGGACCTCTAATCCATAAACAGTACAGATGTTCCAGTATCTGGCTACCAGCTACTTGGTTATGCAGCTCCACGTCCACCTTGCTTGCCAACATCTTAGTCTAAGGGGTAATATCTCCCATTTTTAAGTTTATTTAACATAGAAGCACAGAAGCAGATTTTGCTGGCTAAAGCAAAACTGTTCAAAAGTGATCAGTAGAAACGGCAACTGTCATCATGTAGTAAATGACATCAGATGACGCCTCATGAAGTCTTGAGCCTCCCCCAATCTCTAAAACAAAAAATGTCATATAAATGAGAAAAAATGTATATATTTCTATTCAAAAGTGTTTATGAGGCTTCATTTTGCCATCACTACCACTCACAACATGATCACTGTGTGATCTATTGTTTCGCCTTAACAGTCAGGCCAGTTCAGTGAAGACATGATTCCTACCGTTGGATTCAACATGCGGAAGGTCACAAAAGGCAACGTGACAATAAAGGTACGTAACTGAACCCGGTTAGCAGGTTGGGTGCTAATGTCAATGTGACATTGACTGCATTGACTGATTCTGTAAAAATCATCTGTTGTATTTTTGGTCATTGTCACGGGGGAGTACGGCGGTTGAGGAGGCCGGCATGGTTGCAGAGGAGGAGGACCCAAAAGCAGGGGAGCGTCGGGACAGGGGGTTGATTAAATCCATTTATTTATAAACGAACGGGAACAAAAGCGAGAAAAACAGGACGGCAAAAAACTCGAACTAAGGGCGCAGGCAGGCTGGCAAAACAGAAAGCAAAACACTATGGACAGGCTGGCAGGAAAACACGGAGCTGAGGGACTCGGGGCAAGACGGGACTACGAGACAACAATACGATAGAGACAATATGACATGACGTGACAGAGACAATGATCCGACACGGGCTGTAACAGACACTAGGCTTAAATACATTCACAAACTAATCAAACTAACACATGGCAGCTGGGCAGGGACAACAGGCAAAGGGAGCAGATTGGAGGACACGAGGCGCAGGTAACAGACAGGTGAACTAAATCAAAACTAACGCAGGCAGACGCGACAGGGGCAGAAACCGGAACTATAAACGTAAACAGAAACAGAACCCCTCAAAATAAACCCACAACCCAACAAACCATGACAGAACCCCCCTCTCAAGGGACGGATCCCAGACGTCCCAAAACAAACCGACAAGCAAACAAAACCGAGGCAGGGTGGGCGGAAGGGGGACCGGAGGAGGGCACAGGAGAAAAACAAAAACAGTCCAAAGGCACCCCTGGTGCCAAACGGGATGCACCCGAGGGGGAAAGTCCAGAGGACGACCCGGTCGCCAGAGCGAGTCAGGCGGGCGACCCGGTCGCCAGACGAAAGGTGCCCTGCGGGGCGAGTCAGGTGGGCGGCCCGGACGCCAGACAAGAGGCGCCCGGCGAGGCGAATCAGGCGGGCGGCCAGGACGCCAGAGCAGATGTGCCCGGCGGGCCGAGTCAGGTGGGCGACCTGGGCGCCCGATGGCGAACAGCAAGCCACCCCAGGTAGGCTTGTATCCCGGTTGCCCCTGAAGATCGGCAGGCGGGGCGTCAGGCGAGAGCGGAGACGTCAGCAGGGCGGCGTCAGGCGAGAGCGGAGGCGTCGGCTGGACGCAGTCAGGCCAGAGCGGAGGCGTCGGCTGGACGCCGTCAGGCCAGAGCGGAGGCGTCGGCTGGACGCCGTCAGGCGAGAGCGGAGGCGTCGGCTGGACGCAGTCAGGCCGGTGCGGAGGCGTCGGCTGGACGCCGTCAGGCCGGTGCGGAGGCGTCGGCTGGACGCCGTCAGGCCGGTGCGGAGGCGTCGGCTGGACGCCGTCAGGCCGGTGCGGAGGCGTCGGCTGGACGCCGTCAGGCCGGTGCGGAGGCGTCGGCTGGACGCCGTCAGGCCGGTGCGGAGGCGTCGGCTGGACGCCGTCAGGCAGGTGCGGAGGCGTCGGCTGGACGCCGTCAGGCAGGTGCGGAGGCGTCGTCGGGGTGCCATCAGGGAACAGCCACTGGGTGCAGACCACAGACACGAGTGAGAGCACAAGACTGACCTGGGACAGGGGCGACCACAGGGAACCGTCTGGCATCTCTGTCGTCTGCGGCAATGGTGGCATGGCTGACAGCTCAGGCGACTGCGGCTGCCGCGCCGAGGCTGGCGGCTCAGGAGGCTGTGGCAGCGGCGCAGAGGCTGGCGGCTCAGGAGGCTGAGGCGCCGTGGCTGGTGGCTCAACAGGCTGAGGCTGCGGCGCCGTGGCTGGTGGCTCAGGAGGCTGAGGCAGCGGCGCCGTGGCTGGCAGCACTGGGAACGGCCGGCTGGACAGAGACAGCCACTGGGGACCAATCAGAAACGGCGGGGATGCCAGGAGACTGACTTGGGATGACTGAGGCAGACGGGCGACTGGCTTTGGAGTCAGACGGGCGACTGGCTTTGGAGTCAGACGGGCGACTGGCTTTGGAGTCAGACGGGCGACTGGCTTTGGAGTCAGACGGGCGACTGGCTTTGGAGTCAGACGGGCGACAGGCTTGGGAGGCAGACGGGCGACTGGCTTGGGAGGCAGACGGGCGACTGGCTTGGGAGGCAGACGGGCGACTGGCTTGGGAGGCAGACGGGCGACTGGCTTGGGAGGCAGACGGGCGACTGGCTTGGGAGGCAGACGGGCGACTGGCTTGGGAGGCAGACGGGCGACTGGCTTGGGAGGCAGACGGGCGACTGGCTTGGGAGGCAGACGGGCGACTGGCTTGGGAGGCAGACGGGCAGGGTTCACAGAGCCTGGGGTCCGGCTCGCAAGGTACGCAGAGGCCGGGGTCCGGCTCGCAGGGTGCACAGAGACCGGGCGCTGGCTCGCAGGGTGCACAGAGACCGGGGTCCGGCTCGCAGGGGTCACAGAGGCCGGGGTCCGGCTCGCAGGGGTCACAGAGGCCGGGGTCCGGCTCGCAGGGGTCACAGAGGCCGGGGTCCGGCTCGCAGGGGTCACAGAGGCCGGGGTCCGGCTCGCAGGGGTCACAGAGGCCGGGGTCCGGCTCGCAGGGGTCACAGAGGCCGGGGACCGGCTCGCAGGGGTCACAGAGGCCGGGCGCCGGCTCGCAGGGGTCACAGAGGCCGGGCGCCGGCTCGCAGGGTTCACAGAGGCCGGGGACCGGCTCGCAGGGTTCGCAGAGACCGGGGACCGGCTCGCAGGGTTCGCAGAGGCCGGGCGCCGGCTCGCTGGGACAGGGACGGTCTGCCGCCTTGGCGCTGGGACAGGGGCGGTCTGCCGCCTTGGCGCTGGGACAGGGGCGGTCTGCCGCCTTGGCGCAGGGACAGGGGCGGGTAACCGCCTTGGCGCTGGGACAGGGGCGGGTAGCCGCCTTGGCGCAGGGACAGGGGTGGGTAGCAGTCTTGGCGCAGGGACAGGGGCAGGTGCCGCTTCAGCCCGCCGGCAGGAAGGTTGGGGAACAGAGACAGGTGGTACAGACGCGACAGGAGCTTGGGATAGGGTGCAAGAAGAGGGTGGTACAGGACAGGAGGAAGTAGGCAGGGCGCGGCAAGAGGGGGACACAGAGACAGGAGGGAACGGATCGGAACTGACAGGAGACTGAACAGATGGGTTCTGGTGGTAACTGGGGCGGTGGCCTTTTCGCGGGCCCCTCCACCGGCGGCCACGAAATGCCAACCGGGAGCCCACGAAAAGGTCACGGTCAAATGGGGGCTCTGAATCTGAGTCTTCGGACGGACTGTAAAATGACTGGCTGGACGGAAAATCAAAATCTGAATCAAAATCATAAGAGGTGCACGGGCTCGAATACGGAATATGATAAAAAGTGTCGAAGGAAGAGGGACGCGGGTAAACAAAATCCGGACCGGTACTGGAACGAAACGTGACGAAAGGAGGGCAATCCTCGATATCGGAAAAATCTGAGTCCAACGTACAGTAAGGTGCGCGAACAGGAGAGGAAGGGTGATCGGGTGTGCGGACAGAAGGTGAACTACGCAAATCAGAAAAATCGGAACTACAAAAAACGTGCGGGGACAGAATCGTGTCGTATGGGAGGTCGGAGGAACACGAGGGAAACGCGGAAGTAACAGACGCGGGGGGCGGATCAGAAGCGGGGACAGACGCGGACTCGGAGGAGAGAAACACGGAAGAAAAAACAAGAGGTCTCACACTGGGGGAACGGGGCTGACCGGCGGGCTGAGAACGGATGCGGGCGGGGCGGCGGCGTCGAGTCCGCCGACGCGGACTTCCCGCTGGGTCCTGTGCTGGTCGGATCATTCTGTCACGGGGGAGTACGGCGGTTGAGGAGGCCGGCATGGTTGCAGAGGAGGAGGACCCAAAAGCAGGGGAGCGTCGGGACAGGGGGTTGATTAAATCCATTTATTTATAAACGAACGGGAACAAAAGCGAGAAAAACAGGACGGCAAAAAACTCGAACTAAGGGCGCAGGCAGGCTGGCAAAACAGAAAGCAAAACACTATGGACAGGCTGGCAGGAAAACACGGAGCTGAGGGACTCGGGGCAAGACGGGACTACGAGACAACAATACGATAGAGACAATATGACATGACGTGACAGAGACAATGATCCGACACGGGCTGTAACAGACACTAGGCTTAAATACATTCACAAACTAATCAAACTAACACATGGCAGCTGGGCAGGGACAACAGGCAAAGGGAGCAGATTGGAGGACACGAGGCGCAGGTAACAGACAGGTGAACTAAATCAAAACTAACGCAGGCAGACGCGACAGGGGCAGAAACCGGAACTATAAACGTAAACAGAAACAGAACCCCTCAAAATAAACCCACAACCCAACAAACCATGACAGTCATGTGACATTTGCAGGCTGAGTCGTAATAGGCTGTTAAGAGACCTACTTCTATTATAATGTCATTATTAGTTGACAGCAAGAACATCAAAATTGTATATACATATTAAAAATTGGTTACATAATAGTATTGTAAGTTTTACTCCTATATAATATACATTTATACAAGTAAATAACATCATAAATAATAAATATATGAAGGAAAAATGACATTTTATAAACCTTTAAGTGACATTGATTTGAGCTAATTACGGCCATAATCCCTAGCAAGGGTAGCCTAGCCTTCTTCTTCTTCTTGATTATCTCCAGCTTTGTTTCCATACTAATCATCTTCTTACTTCTACCTATAACATCACTAGCGATCTTGGGACCCATGGCTAACCAACTTAAGTTTAAATTAGGTATTAAATTGCACAATAAATACGACATTGGAAGCACTCACACGAGATCAATTCTTTAGCGTATCGGCATCTTAGTGACGCCGACCAATAGCAGACCAGCATCTTAGTGACGCCAGAATGCGCAGATTGATGACGCCACGAAATAAGCCGTGCGGGCAGGCAGTTTAACGTAACCTGAAAATAAGAGCAATTACCTAAAAACGCCAGAAGAGGGAGGCAAAACAACATAACCACAGCCAACCCCACAGGTCATGACAGTTGTTGCTGTAAAGCGGGAAAAGTGCTGTAAAGAGGGGACTACAAAACTTATCATTCCACTTTGTAACCTGAAAAAAATGTAAGCCAGGGACGCTATAAACCGGGGGTCCACTGTACATCATTTATGTTTTCTTCCTCCTCAGATATGGGATATAGGCGGACAGCCCCGCTTCCGAAGCATGTGGGAACGCTACTGTCGAGGAGTCAATGCTATTGTGTAAGTTTGTGGACTCGTTGGGTGAATGTGTTTTTTTTTTTTTTGCCTTTTAGTTTATTTTAACAAGAGCGTAAATGATTGAACAAGGTCCTTCTGGAGTTAATTTGAAAATATTGTCAGGTAACTTCACATTTTCTTGTTCTTAATAATAGGCCAGAACGATTAATTGGACGATTTTGTCCCTTCAAATACTGACCCAAAATAATCGACCGATATTTTTTTTTTTTTCCGCGAAAAAACAAGTTATATTGCGGAGAGACACACTGTGAAGGCTGCCTGCATGCCAAACAGATAAGTTAACGATAAATGTACATGCCACGGGCATTCCTTGTAGTTCAAACTACTGCAGTAGACATATTTATGGTACTTAAATCTTAATTTATTAAACCTTATACAGTCACTGTACTGTTATCCCTTCCCGTTCCCATTCCTTTGGCTGTAGTCTCACGTAGAGCCGCGGTTATATTAGCGGTGCCCTGAAGTCAAATTGGAGTGAAGCATGTAGCTCACCTAAGATGATTACAAACAGAGTTCGCACTTGAAACTCCAATTTTTTACAAAAGATATCACTACTTTGCGGTTTTTCACTAATCATGGCGGGGTTGCGGGTCCCCATTACGCGCAAAAAACGAGGGATTACTGTAGTCCTTAAACAGACATCTACTACAATGGATACCAATGAATTGGCTGGATCTCAGGAATTCACCTCACCTTTGGCAAATAGTGAACAATTAATCCAAAAAAGAGGTTTCAAAATCATCACGTGTGCAGTTTACTCAAACGTATCATTTGCCTCCCACGGTTAGCTTAATGCTAACATACCATCGAAGACTCCATTTACAAGCTAAATGTTAGCGTTTGTTATCTCAAGGCACTCCTGTGTTTTATTTATTTTGACAGGTACATGGTGGACGCGGCAGATCGAGATAAGATCGAAGCGTCCCGAAATGAACTGCACAACCTGCTGGAAAAGCCGCAACTTCAAGGAATTCCCGTAAGTCGGAGGATACTTCACGACCAAGATCTTTTGAAAGACAAACTCGTATTTGGGCTTTTCCAAACCGGTGGCGTACACTTCACCCACATGTTGTGTTTTTAAGAAACCAAAATAGCGCGCCGGTTCATGGCGGTTGTTGTGAAAAGTCCTTTTAGCTGTTTGATGTGAGATTAATGAGCTTTTGCCCGTTGTGGTTTTTCAGGTTCTAGTTCTCGGCAACAAACGAGACCTAGCCAACGCGCTGGATGAGAAGCAGCTGATTGAAAAGATGTAAGGCACACACACTGCCTAACCAAATACAGACATTGAACATTATAATAAAGACATTTAACATTTTGCAATTTAGCGATAAGGTGTTTTGTGTTCCAATTAATTTGCTCTTAATTTGAAAAGAAAAAGTGCAGTTCCCATTACCTCTTTAAAAAGCAATTAATTGGGTTTGCTGATACCTGCAGAAACATTGTTAAAAAATCTCCCTCCTTTGAGAAGCATGGTTCTAATCAGATGTGGAATTGACTTCGATAGGAACCTGTCAGCCATCCAGGACCGGGAAATCTGCTGCTACTCGGTTTCCTGCAAAGAGAAAGACAACATAGGTACGCAACGCCGCCGATATGCTCGAAATCCTTGTTGGGATGCCGCTGATGGTGAATCCCCCTCCCCCGACAGATATCACATTGCAATGGCTCATCCAGCACTCAAAGTCCCGGAGAAGCTGAAAGCCAAACGAAGCCCCCACCCCAGAACACTTGTTTATGGTCTCCAGTCATCCCTTCCAACTGCCTCCGTGACGTACTTCAGCTCACTCTGCCCCCCCCTTCACCCCCCGCCTCACTCACTCACTACTACCCTAGCTGTGTAGTCAATGTACAGAACTAATAGCCCGGCTCTTCTTTGGAGTTCTGAAATGTTCATCATGCCTTACTTCCCGTCCAGCAGATCAATACATTGCAGTGTTTTCTTCTCGTACCCCCCACCCCCCACCCACCCACCCCTCAAAAAGCATCACAGATGACTTTCTGTTTGGTATTTACAGTGCGATTGTGGTTTTTCATTCATCTTTGCCAAATGAGGATTGCGCTAATGCCTTCGATCATCAACGAACTCTGAGCAATGTAGCCTTCGTTTCGCAATAGGCGTCAAGTCACTTCATTTATTCCCAAGCGTCAAATTTCACTTTGTACATAGATGACTTAGAAGTTAAAAATAATTAGCGCGCGTTGCTGTCCGAGAGCCGAAAAACACCCTGCGCAAGTTTAAGACTCGTTGCCACACGATTATGAAATCATTACAAACCGAAATTGGAAATGCACATCAACCGTGTATTATATATATATATCATGTATTATAACCAGCGTCTACAACAACATCAAAGCATTAACGCTACAAAATAGGGCAAACGTACACAAAAGGATTAGGGTGAAGGGGGGAAAAAGTGTGAAAGGATTCTCACTTTTACCTCGAATTCGGATTTGATTCTCAAAATTTTCACTTTAAAACCAGAAGTCTGAAAATGCTAGGGAACTGCCCGAGCACCACATAGCTAGCTAGTAAGCTAACAAAGAATAGATTGCATGAATTCAAAACAAAACAAGCAAAAATAAAATGCTCGGTTCATTTTTAATGCTCATGAATAACAATCAAAAATGAATACTGGTAAGCTTAGTCGTAGCATGATATAGCCTTCTCAGCCGAAATTTTGAAAATGCTAAGTAGCTAGCTAGTGAGCTGCCAGAATGATACATAGCTAGCTGGTGAGCTAGCTTAAAAACTAGTTACCAACGAGACCGATCGGTTCATTGTTCATGCTCGTTAATGAGAATTAATAAAAATTGCTCCGATCAGCTAACAGTGAGAATCCTGATAACTTTTTTTTTTTTTCTTCACGGGCGCTACATTGCCTATCCCACCAAGCAGCAAACAATTTTTGACTCGGCAAATTTAGCGAAACGCGTCTACGTCAGAGTTTATTCAAGGTCGCAAAATGTTTGTCAGACATTTTCCTTATTTTTATCACAGCGGAAATTTGAATATGTTCAAAATTTCCTTGCGACAAGACTGTTGGTGGGCATCTGGCGAATGTTTAGCGAAAATTTGCGACTTTTGACAAAACCTTAAAAATTCTAGCCGAATAAATCAGTAAAACTCGGGAACGTCTGGCGAATAATTTTCGACTTGGGCAAACTTTGCGAGACGCGTCAGGTCGGAGTTTGTTCAAGTTTACAACTATTTGCCAGCCTGTAGTTTTCTTATGGTGGAAATTTGAATAAGTTCCAAATTTCCCATAAAAGTTCAAAAGCGCTAGATGATCATTTTGATTCTCCATGTACGTAAATGTCCTTCTCCCTTTCATCAAAGTGACACTTGACGTCATTTATGTGAATTTTGCTCCGTGCTAGCCCGTCAGCCAAGATGGCGTTTGTTCGTACGGTCATCTTTTTTGTCTGTGCAAAGTCATCACATGCTCATTGTTGTCATGTCGTCATTTTATTGATGAGAAGAATGCTAATTCTCAAGTCTTGTCACCATAGCAAAGGATGGGCTGTGGAGTCTACTAAATCTGAGAGAATTAAACAGAAACAGAAAATAAACAGCTTGTGTAATATTATAACAATTTATATGTGCATGTGCTAATATTATTCACATACAATTGCATACTTTGTAAATAAGAAGTTGGCATTTTTATTCCAACAATGCTCCTGTAGATGTCATGCATTCTTTCCATGTGATTGCTAATAAATGTTTTGTTTTTTTTTAAATGAGTTTTAAATTTGCTGGTCAAGTGTTAGGATTGGCCGTTAGGTGGCAGCAGAGGACTTTGTAGTGTTTGTATTGTGCACGCACGGGTTCTTCGACTCACGTTTGACGTTTTGGAGCTGAAGTTGCCACGTAACTTCAAGCATGTACTGCATTGCACCAAATTTGGAGTAAGAGTGGAATTTAATGTTTTCAATTGGTATCTTCGAGGATGTAAATCACACGAGTGGCAAAGTATGAAAATTATTGATTGTTTCTTCCGTCCATTTTCATTAAATTGTATGAGAAGTCATTTGATATTCGAGCTGTTAATAGTAATAGATATTTTTGTTGCAATTGATCAAAGTGCAATATATTGTATATGTTACAATATATTGGACATGTTTGTTGTGAATAAAGTTCTTTTTGTTCGGGTCATCATTCAAGGATCGGTTCAGTCAAGTGACGATATATTTTTTCGGAAAAAAACGACCATGTCTGGTAAAATATATATATTTTTGTTTTGTTTTTAATTCAACCATTTTTACCAAGACTTGTTTTTCTTTTACTGGAAAAGAAAAAAAAAGTAAAGCCGCCCCCCTCCAAAATAAAAACAGTAAACGACCTTGTATATGAGGCGTTTTTTTTTTCAAGTGGCCAGTTAAATAAATCAAATCATGTACAGTAAGGCATTTAAAAAAAGAAAAGACCATGTATAGTAAGGCTTTTGTTGTTGTTGCAAAAATACTATCTACAGTAAATCTTTAAAAAAAAAAAAATCATGTACAGTAAGGCACTTTTTTAGATTAAAAAAAAGACCATTTATAGGCGTTTTTTTTATTGCAAATATACCACGTATAGTAACTCTTTAAAAAAATCATGTGCAGTGAGGCATTTTTTTAAAATACAAAAAGACCATGTATAGTAAGATATAATTTTAATTGCAAAAAAATACCATGTATCGTAAGTATTTAAAAAATCATGTGCAGTAAGGCATTTTTTTAAATAAAAAAAAGACCATGTATTGCAAAAATACCATATATAGTAAGTCTTTCAAAAAATCACGTGCAGTGAGGCATTTTTTAAGTAAAAATAGACCACATATAGTAAGGTGTTTTTTTTTTAATTGCAAAAATACCATGTACTGTATAGTAAGTCAATTTAAAAAATCATGTAGACAAAGGATTTTTTTTTTAAATAAAAACAGACCATGTTTAGTAAGGCGTTTTTTTCATTGCAAAAATACCATATAGTAAGTCTTTTCAAAATATCATGTACATTAAGGCATTTTTTTAAAATACAAAAAGACCATGTATAGTAAGGCGTTATTTTTTTATTGCAGAAATATAATGTAAAAATATATGAACCAAAAATCTTTTTTTCAAAACTCTTTTACAGTAAGACATTTTTTTAGATAAAAATAGATCATCGTAAGGTGTTTTTTTTTAATTGCAAAAATACCATTTATAGTAAGCTTTTTTCAAAAACCATGTAGACTAAGGCATTTTTATATGGATAAAAATAGACCATTTATAGTAAGGCATTGTTTTCATTGCAAAAATATCATGTATGGTAAGTCTTTTAAAAAAAAAAAAACATGTATAGTAAGGCTTTTTTTTATAAATAAAAAATGACCATGTATAGTAAGGCGTTTTTTTTTAATTGCAACAATACCATTTATAGTAAGCTTTTTTCAAAAACCATGTAGAGTAAGACATTTTTATAAAGATAAAAATAGACCATGTATGGTAAGGCATTGTTTTCATTGCAAAAATATCATGTATACTAAGTCTTTTAAAAAAAACATGTATAGTAAGGCTTTTTTTTTTTTTAAAATAAAAAAAGACCATGTATAGTAAGGCATTTTTTTTTAGATTAAAATAGAGCAGGTATAATAAGGTGGGGGTTTTTTTATTGCAAAAATACCATGTACAGGAAGTCTTTTTAAAAATCATGTGTAGTAGGCATTTTATTTTTAAATAAATATAGACCATATATAGTCAGGTGTTTTTTTTTCATTGCAAAAATACCATGTATAGTAAGTCTTAAAAAAAAGCATGCACAGTAAGGCATTTAAAAAAAAAAAAATAGACCATGTATACTAAAGTGTTTTTTTGATAATAAAAAAAGACCATGTATAGTGTTGATTTATTTTTTCAAAGAAAATAACAAAAACAAAAACAGTCCAACATTAAGCATCAACAAAAAAATACGTTCTATAGTAAGGTTTTTTTTCCAGGCAAAAATAAATAAAAACAACTGTGAAGGCTCATTATTTCTGAAAAAGAATATAAAAGGAGCATGTATAGAAGATTTATTTAGCTGAAAAATACAACAACAAAAAAAGAGCACAATGGAGCTGGTAGTGGTCCAGCTAGTCCAGAGGCTCCACAGTTTCATTCATCTGATTTCTTCAAGGCAGCATTTACAAACAGCTGTCCCCACATGTGTTTTCTGATAACTTCCACAGCAGCCTGAGTGAGAGAGCGTGCGCTTTGCTCTTACGCTGACCACAGGGGATGCGGTGAGGCCAATACGCCACAGGGCCTGACGTGGCAAGCGGGTCGTCGCGTGACCTCAATGTGCGACAAAGCGTTGCATAAAAAACGTGCTCATCACGAAAGGCACTTTTCACACCTTCCACATCTGCACTGTCTGCACTTCTGATGATGTCACTAGCAAATATTTTTAGGATCGATTTGATCGAATAATAGTCTAAAATTTTGCAATAAAGTGTTTTACAAAAACTTTTTTTAAATTTAGACTTTATTTACCTGTTGTCGATGTTTATTTTGTGTTGTATAGGGTTAAAACAACAACAACTAGCAACATGAAACGGATTGATATACTCTCCAAGATTCTTAAATCCGATTCAGTCATTGGTTTCGGTCATCGTTCTAACCTGGCTATAGGAAGTACTGACAGGCCTCCGCAAACACTTCGTTCAACGTGCTGTGTGATCAACAATTGGGCGCTAATGGCTAAGTGTGGAATGTTACAGCATTACCACGGTGTGGCCCATTGACGATCTTAATTAACTGTTATATATCCTGGGAAAACACATGCTTGTAAACTTTACTAGGGCTCAATGGACAAATAGAATTTCTCACAATAGTAGTTTACAGATAGACAGACAGACAGAAAGTCAAGGCTGAAAGCTAGCTGGCAAAGATAGACTTTAGCTGCTAATGAGCTAGCTGACTACACAGATAGATAGATAGATAGATAGATAGATAGATAGATAGATAGATAGATAGATAGATAGATAGATAGATAGATAGATAGATAGATAGATAGATAGATAGATAGATAGATAGATAGATAGATAGATAGATAGATAGATAGATAGATAGATGGACAGACAGTCAAGGCTGAAAGCTAGCTAGCAAAGACATAAATTAGCTGCTAACTAGCTATCTAACGACACAGATAGATAGATAATGGCTAATAGCAGCAGACCAGCATTTTAGTGATGTATGCAGTGATGCCTATAGTGACGTATACGCACACTGGCTGCCAAGTTTGAAGTTTGTAATTGTTGTTGATGTTGTAGGGCGGGGTAAAATGCCCCCCCCCCCCCATCCATTTTATCTGCCTTACAACATCAACAACATCAGGGTTAGGGTAACCCTAACCCTAACCTCAAACAAGGGGATGAAAAAACTTCGTATTCCACTTCGTAACATGAAAAAAACGTAAGCTAGGGACACCGTAACCCGGGGGTCCACTGTACTTAGGAATTTTCCGTGATGGGGCCACGGGAGTAAGAATCTACGGTGTACATTTATTGATAAAAAATAAAGTTAGAATAACACATGCTTTCGGCATTCACAATATAGTAATTTATGGGTGAGTTCTTTCCAAGCTTTTCCGGAATACATTTGTTTTGGCAAATCAAAAGCTTGATTTTATGCAACCTTGACTTTGTTGTCGCTAGTGCAAACGTGGTCATGCAGAAAAGCTACCAAGAACCTCAGAAATGCAAGAATTGTAATCTTTCATGTAGTCTGTTATCCAGCATCCGCTTAAGCTAGTTTTTACTGTATGACTGTCACCTTGCCACCTCGGCCACAGCCTACCCCCCCCTCAAATTTCATTAAAAATCCCAACTTGTGCTCCTGGGGGCTCTGATCAAAAGGAGCGCCCAATGCATTTTTCCAATGTACACTACTTTATATTTACATATAGATTGACTACTTATCAGTCTGCATTTTTAACATAGATTTCATGTAATCCACTTTTTTTTCCAATCCATGTCGGATTTATGTACTGTACGTTTAAAAGAAAAGTTGATGTGGCGGAAATTCATCAGAGCAGTATTACACAGAAGTACAGACTCAGTATGCGATTTTAACATTCAGTGTAATCATTTTTCTAAACATAATATACACAAATTTGAGTAGTAATGTAATTCTCATTTCGTAAAGATGCAACAAAACACAAATATTGCCTCCTATATATATATATATATATATATATATATATATATATATATATATATATATATATATATATATATATATATATATATATATATATATATATATATATATATATATATGTGTGTGTGTGTGTGTGTGTGTATAGAATATTAAAGTAGTTATTTTATCATTATTATATTTTTAGGTACTAAAGTAATTGATTCCTTTTTGTACTTTGGTGACAAAATGAATTGGATATTTTAGTGCGTATTTACAGAAAGCAACCAACTACTACTACTAGTAGTAGTACACTGCGACTACAGTTGTCAATTATTCTAGTATGCAAATGACTGATAATTGATTACTCTGAATTATTACATACTAAAGTAATTAATTACTCTAGTTACGGAATACTTAAGTAGTTTCTTTTAGGTACTAAATCCCTAATGTAATTGATTAAGTAATTACTTGTAATACTTTCAATCACTTGTAATAAATAACAAAAAAATAATTAATTTGTTAATTTAGTTAAGAAATTCATGAATTTATTACTTATTATCTCACATAATCCATTACTTTAGCACTTTAGTACCTAAAGCGATAAATAATTTAGTACTCTGCACCGAAAGTAATCAGTACATAATTATGAAAAGTAATTGATTACTTTAGTACTTTGGTACCGAAAACAATCAAGTACTTTAGTATGCTTCACCTAAGCTAATCAAGTATTTTAGTGATTGCTCAGTGTAATCGATTACTTAAATATCTAAGATTGAAGGAGTTAATCGTAGCCTTGCTATCTACTATACTAGGTATTTAAGTAAATACGCACTTAAGTAATTGATTACTTTAGGTGCAGAATACTAAAGTAGTTTATTATTTTAGTTCCTAAAGTATTAACGTAATCATTACTTTTGCATTTTGATTACGAAATTTATCGATTATTTGTACTTGTACACAAAGTAATTGATTGGTAATTTACTACATAAGGAATTTATTAATTTATTACCTCATGTAATTGATTCCTTTTGTACTTTAACAAAAGACATTGATTACTTTAGCGCTACAGTAGCTAAAACAAAAGGAATTGCTTACTTTAGTACCTAAATCAAATAAAGTAGTCATCTGCAATCGAAGTAATCAATCAACTAACGTTTGACTAAATTAGACGGAATTTGAGATGAATTTCAATTTGATTTTGCAGACAAAAGTTATGCGGGCCACCAATGCAGTGGTTAGCTCGGACTCAACTCAGTGAGAAGGACAGATGTTCCCTACAGAGCAGATGAGACGAGGACCGCTGACTTTTGGACTCACATCAAAGAAGCTACCTTTGATATGGCAGACTGACTTGGCAGCGTTTTAAACAAGCTTCAGAAGAGAGATTTTTTTTTTTCTCTCTTGAGACTTTCATACATATACAAAGAGAGCATTGCATCCTGTTGATATTTTGAAAATCCCTTGAAGTTACGTACATCTGCTTTAACAATTTTTCTCTTCCAGGGTGACGGGGAAGCCGGAGCGTAAAGATTGATCTTATCCATAAAAACTAGCAACTGGTTTAAGGTTGATTTTTTTTTTTTCCAGCCAAGTACTTCATAACCAGCTCAAAGCATTTTTATGAAGAAAAAAAAGGACTTGAAACAGAGTGCTGTGTCGTTTTTTGTATGATTTATTAACTTGAATGATTGATTAAAGCGTTCCTGTCATAGCATTAAAACGTTTCAAATTAGAAGACTGTTAGTAGATCATGAACACGTTTTATTTGTGGCTTGTCTGCCAGAAAGTTGTGAAAATCTGCAGAAAATGCAGTTCGGTGAAAAATTTAACAAAATAAAAGATTTATTCTAAGAAGATTTAACAACAAGTAGCTTCAAGATACGTTTAATTTGCTCTCAATTTGAATAAAAATATACTGTTTCTGTCACAGCATTAAAAAGCTTTAAATTAGAAGATTGTTAGGAGATCACGTACACATTTTATTCCTGGATTGTCTAACGGAAATTTGCGTCACAAATGACAATTGGGATCCGTGCAAAATTGAACAAAATAAAAGAGTTAGGCTAACACAGATGACCAAAAAGTTGCCTTCATGATCCAATTAATTTGCTTTTAATTTGAAAAGTAAAATGTACTTTTGTGAGGAGATTAAGGGGCCTTCATCATGGTATTTAAAACTTCCCACAGTTAAATTTATGCGTAAAAATGATGGAATTTAACCTTTCGAAATTGTATGTACTAAGAAATAAAAGTTTTTTTCAAAGCTGCATTTCTAATCAGAATGTGAAACGGCTCCACACACGACTTTGGCGCTTAACTAATCTGAAGTGAGACGACCGGTTTACATGTATTCTGACCACAGCTGGCCATCTGTTCATCCGAAATATAAAAAGGGGCAAAAGTTTGGACCTCAGGCCAGGCTTGGCACAAAACATGAAGCCAATTAGATGGAAGCAGGCTTCGCCTGTGATGCCCTGCCAGGGCGGGGGCATCTTCCGTGACTTTGCCGGCAAACACAAGGTTGCAAAAATCTTCCGATGCATTCCCTGTGCAGCAATGTCGGAGTGATTCACGAGGTGGCGTACAGACACGTCAAGACAGGTCTTGACTGCAGTTTTTTTTTCTCATTCCCTTTTATATTACTTAGGGGAAATAACTGCATGGCTTACTTTTGCTCATACAGCAAAAGCGCTGGTTCCCCTCGGGGGGCTCGTTCTAAGCCCCGAGTTTGGCTGATGAGAAACAGCTGTAGCCGCAGCTACCTCAGTCGCACACGTGAAACATACAACTTTGACACATTTGTAAAACTATTCCCCGTAAATACTGACTTTTTGGCTACGAGTAGTCTGTAGAGGGAAACTTGCATCAGCTGTATTAGAAGGAAGTCTGACTAATATCAAAATCCTTCCGAGCGAAGGCACATTGATGTTTTCCTCAGTGTGGAAGATTAACTAACTCATTCAGTTCCGAAAATATTTTTAGATGAAATTCAATGCCAGGTATCTTTTGCCCATGTTTTTCTAACTATAAGCCGCACCGGTATAAAAACCACAGCAGGAAAAAACACTTTATTTATTGATTTATGTATTTTACAGCTAAGCAACACCAAACCATAAACTGCACGTCATAACATCAGATATTTACGCAGAAGTATTGCATATGGAATTTATTTTCTTTTTCTTCAATATTAATATCAACAGCAAAAACAGATTTAAAGAATATGGATGGATATTTAACATCATAACATCGACATAGAACTGCAGAGTTAAATAGCAGTTCTAACGCAAAATCAATACTTCCATATCATGTAAACACACTGCTCATAATTCATAGATAGATAGATAGATAGATAGATAGATAGATAGATAGATAGAGATATATAAAATATAAATGTAAATATAGAATTTATTCAATTTATACATGTGTTATACATATTTTAATGCTATATTTGGAAAACTCTATTTGAGCACGGCCATTGATTCACATCACTTCAGTTCTATTTCGAAGTTGTTCCATATATTGTCACCTTGAACAGATCAATACATTTGCATTACCAGTGGATTGCCCCCTGGTGGCCAGTAAAAAAAAATAAAATAAAATAAACTGCATACACACTGGACCATAAGCCGCAGGGCTCAAATCATGAGAAAGAAGTTGTGGCTCGTATCCCAAAAATACGGTATATCTAATTTTTCATTATTGGGCTTGAGGAGAGTCTAAAATAGACTGGCAGTGAATGAGTTAATTGTCCATTTAATTCCGCACTTGCCAGCAATTTACTTCTCTTTAGCGCGCTGTTGCTGTTGAGACGCTTCCAAAAGAAACTTTGCCGTCTGCAATTCTGCCGCCGTGTTTCGTCTGAAGCCTTGCCCAGACAATTTTCTCATTCTATTATTGTACAATTAAAGGAGTGTTTGAGTCGAAAAAAAAAGCGATGAAGTGTTTGGATGCACACGAAGGAAGACGAGGCATGGCAACGGCAGCTGCGGAAAGAATAGCATTCTTTGACAGTGTGTCCTTCACGCTCACCCCGCTGCCAGCTTTGCAAGCGGCGTGATTAAATGTCGCTTGTGTAACGCTCGAGCTCGCCGCGCGCAAGTCTTGAAGCGGCAACACATCCTTTGTATAGAAGCTCCACGAAGCATGGCAAAAATGTTATTGTTTGCATGGAGGGCAGCTTCGTTGCTTGCCGCCCATCTGCATGGTCGCATGGAGCCAAAAAAGTATTTTGAAGTATGTTGGAATGTATTTTCAAATACTTTTGAGCATGGGTCTGAACGTACATGTAGATAAAATCTTAAAAACATAGCCTTTGTTAATAGGTTATTGAGGAGCATAATGCATAGTATAGTGGGATTCGTTTTTAGCATTTAGCTTAAAAAACATTCAATTGTAGTTTCAGGTACGTTGGGTCATTATTTAAAGTACGTTTGCTCATTTAGTCTTACGTACTTGTAGACAAAATGCAAAAAAAAAAAAAAAAGACACGTGTTCCTATAATTACAAAAGGCGTTAATATATATATATATATATATATATATATATATATATATATATATATATATATATATATATATATATATATATATAATTTTTTTTTTTTTGGAAAGTACGTTGGATCATTTTTAAGAACATTCGAACATAAGTCAACGTACTTTTGCACAAAACGCTAAAACCATAGCCTTTGTTCTATAATCCCATGGGTTATTGATGAGCATTTATTGACACAGAATAATTGGGAAAAAAAATGAGATGTTTTTAGCATAGAGATAACAAATACGTCATTACAGATACAAATGCATTTTCGAGTACTGTGTGTTGAATCATGATTTTAAGTACGTATATGTCACATGTCTGAACGTATATGTCAACAAAATGCTAAAAACATAGTAACGTGTAGCATAGTGAGAGAAAAAAAAATCCTTTTAGCGTTTAGATTACAAATGTATTTTCAAGTACACTTGAACATTTGAACAAGTCCATTCAAATACAAACAAATATTTGAATATATATAATAACAAGTATTTGTAACATAATTTACAGTGTAGAAAAATGTGTATATATTATACAAGTATAGATATAATTAATACTTCTAATCAATTGAAATTGAAAATACAATTGAACATACTAGCTAACTGCTAAAAACAGCATCTTTTTGTTTCCGTTATCCTATGGGTCATGCTCATCAATACCCTGTGGTTTTATGGGAGCAAATATTATGTTTTTAGTATGTAGTCTACAAGTACATTCAAACGTATTGGCAAGTACGTTGAAACATATTTGAAAATACATACAGTACAAGCATACTTGAAAATACCTTCAAACGTACTCGAAAATATGTTTGAACATACTTAAAAATGCATTTGAACATACTTATAAGGTGAATAACATAGTTTTTTTTTTTTCCAACGCCACGGGGTTTTCTGTCGATAACTCATTCTAATCTTAGGATATTTTTCTTAACGGCGTCACTTCAAACGATGACGAAAAAGATACCGATGGCTCCTAAGCAAGCTACGTGACACTAGTTCAGTCTAATCTCCAGAGAGTGTTCCTAACTTTGTCTCTTCCACCCACGAGAGCAAAAAAGTTGAGCACATTCCGACAGCGGTTGGTCCTACTGAGGTGCTTTCGACTTTCTGTCTCCAAACTGATGGATGGCCTGTCTGACTTTATCTGCCGCGGACGGACGCTCCGCTGGCTGGAGCCCAGAGATTGTCACCGCTTACTCCTTTATCAGCGTCTGACTTATAGAGCTGTCATCCTCTCCGACCAAGGTTCTCAGGCGCCTTGTCCAGCCAGAACTCCCTCAGGTCTGTCACGGTCCGACTCGACTTGACTGGCACTCCACTTAACTAGATACGTTTCCTTTTTTTTCAATTTACACTTTCACTAGAATTGAATACTCTGGCCTTCAATCAAAAGATTTCAAATAAGAAATGCGTTTTCTGTGACGGCTTAGCGTACATTTGAGTCTGACATGGAAACATAGCAGTCCCTTCCCTGTTTTAACCGTGATGAGCAATCGGAGAGCTTGGTGGCGAGCCAAGTAAAATCAGGGGCCTCCGGCACATTCTGCTTTGTTTCAAACAGAATCGCTTTATACAGCTGTCAGAATAGCCGCAATTCATTGGAAGTCACAAAGTCTTTAGGAACCAAAAAAACACCTTACCTTTATTTATCAGATTTACGTTTTCCCCAAGGTTATATAGTCACTTTTTGACATTTCTAAATGTTACTCTGGGTATCATCGGTGTGCTCCTAAAATACTGCTTGTTGAATATCTAATACACCGCTGTGCTAGCATAAATTCATATTTAGGGTGACCCACGTCCCATCTAGTCATTTAGTCAATTCTTTGTATGTCAATCACTCATTTATCAAGGCAATTCTTTCGATGAACCGATTTTAAAAAAGAATTTAACTTTTCTTCTTATTTACTTTTTCATTCATGTTTGCCGCATTAAACAACTTTTTGCCTCCGTGTGAAAGAATCATGGGAAATGTAGTTAGGCCAAATGTTAGCTGAACATTTTTGGCGGTGTGTTTCCAATGTGCCAGATTGTTTTCTGACGTATGAAAAAGGTTTTGCCAAAAAAAAAAAAAAGTGAGTTCATGTTCGGCAGCTGACTTGAGGTGTGTTCAACGACCACTGTCGAACACCGTTCACATTTATGGAAGTACTCACTCACTACACTTACTATCAATGAAGAGTTCATGAGCACATTGCAGGGGTACGTGGAAACATTTACTCATTTGTTTGATGTACCAAATTGCAGTAGGGGCAACAATTTTTACTACATTGACACAAAACCACCATCGAGCAAGAATGGCACGGCCAGTGCTAATTTTGTATATCATTTAGCATTAGCTGAATTTGTTCAAACTCCGGACAGCAGATACACATAAGATTAAATTTGCTGTATGAAATTCATAGTGACAATTTAGAAGATCTTTTATTTTCAAAGAAATTACTGTGTCCTGATTTTTAATTTAGAAAATCCGGTCAGCTAGTCAAACAAAAAAATTTCTGTTGAAAGCAGACAATACCTAGCCTATTTGGTCGCTGTTACTCAGCTTGTGTATTTTGCTCCTGCATCATCATGTTAAGCTGCATGACGTGACACAAGTCTAAAGTGTTTGACTTGGCTGTACACTCAAGTGGACCGCGCCACGTTCCTCCAAGGTGACCCGTCACCACAGGCTTTCACAGAGGCCCACCATGAGAATTTCACCACCCAGGGGAGCTGTAAAAGTGTTAACGCCTTCTTCACTTGGCGACATGGTATTAGAAGGGAAGGCCTGCCTGTAGGAATGTCCACCTGCTCCTCTCTAGCTTCCAAAAAACCCACTCCTGCTACAGCCACGACACCGAGAACAACCTGAACGTCTTTGGCCTTTGAAAGATTGAAGTCCAACAAGTGTAATGGGAACATGATGTAATAGGAACTAGGGGTGAAATAAGTAATTACTCCCAACTCCCAATACAATCAACATAATGTTGGTCTGAAATCACATTCAAATCACAAATTCAGGAGGCTAACAAACCACTTAATATAAGGCTGTCATTGATGCACATCACCAGTGGCCCTCGAGTGCTCGATATAGGCTGGCTTGATAGATGTAAATGAATCTAATTACAGTGGTACTTCTACTTACGAAATGATTTCGTTCTGGAAATATCCTTGTTAGTAGAGCCGCTTTCTACATGTAAATAGATGAATCCGTTCAAAGCCCCCCAAAATGCTCCTAAACCCTTTAGCTGAATATTATTAAGTTATGAAAATGCATCAAAAATGGTAACAAATATATTAGAATTACATTAGTTCATAATAATGAAAATATATCCTGGAAAGAATAATAAATGCAACTAAACTCTCTAAATTAATAATATAGAAGAAAATAGAATTGTTGCAGTTGACATCATGAATGCAGTTCACTTGTTTGCCTTGAGATGATGCTGATGTGTTGGTGATGAGTGCGGACAGAGAGACACATTTTTAGGACGTGTAATTTATAGATTTTTATTTTACGTTTCCAGTGATCCAGGACTCATTTATAAGTCCACAGGAGCAGTAATATATCATTACTTTAGTTTAGCTTGGGGTCATGCAACGTGCTTCCTGTGTGACAACAATATTGCTAACAGATGCAACAGCTCAAAGTGCTATGTTACATATGTGTTTTTATGTACAATGTTAGCTATAGCTGATGTCGATTTTATGTTTGTTAGTCCTATGGTGTAAATTGTTGGTACGTTGCTGTTGCTGCACAAGCGCCGGTTTCTCGTATCTTATATGCAAATAACGTCACCTTTCGTACCTCGAATTTTCTCTCGTTACTAGAGGCGATATTCTTAGGCTGAGAAGTTTTGTAAGCTGAATGTTTTGTTACACGAGACATTTAAGTAGTTCTCAATTTTGACATGCTTAGCATGATGGTCGTCTTTTGTTCGCTGCGGTGAACAGAGTAAGAATTTCTCTGTGTGGTTTCGTGCCATACATGTGACAATAATCCTCTACGATCTATTTGAAAACATAAATGTATTGTTCCTGTCACGGCATTAAAAAGGTTAGATTTGCTGACGGCTGCAGAAACCTTGCTAAAATCTCATACCCCCATTTCAGAACACTGCACGATGCTTTTCCATTTGACGAATTCCAACCAGTGTCAATCAAAAGAATATTCACTGCCTTTGTGAAGCCAAAATATTTGAAGAGCTCTTGTAAAAGATCTTATTAAGTCTGGGCAAGTAAGAGTAGACAGTATTAGCTTGGCCATTAAGGACCTTCCGGTGACCTCTCCTGAGTCATAGTCTTTCAATGTAAATATTTTTGTCACTTAATTTAATATCTGCTAATTGCCAATTTGACGTAAACCTCAGCGAGCCCACAGCGTTGTCATTAAGCAGCAGAAGACAGTGCGCCGCTTGTCCAGAAAGCCACTCATCATGTTTCATGCAGACAGCTGCAACAACATGCAGATGTTGGCACGACCTCCGGCAACTGAAGCTCCGACGTTAATTGTATCCATTTTCTTTTCAAAATAAAGTCAGTGACCTGTGCTTCGTTTATGCATGAAGGCTGATTATTACGTTGTTAGTGAGTAATGCGTATTTAGACGACTACAGCATGCTTTCCTGAAAAAAAAAAAAAAAAAAATCTTATTTATTATCGCTGGTTCTAAACTCAGTCATTAAGCTGTTTTTCAACATTAGTAATGGGTAATTTATTAGCCCATTACTAATTCAGACCGCTTTAGGTAAAAGTCTCGACTAATGAATGTGTGTCATGGAAGTCCGTGACTTGTTATTTTGAGAAAGTTGTGTTCAGGGGCAAATGACAACAAATGATTTAAGCCACCACACCTTCTTTTTTTTGCACCTTTTCAATCTCAACGTTGACAATCACGTGCCTTGAGGGTCACACTTTTTGTCGTCCTTTTCTCTCCCATTCAAGGGGCTCGTCGAGACGAAACATGATTGCAGGGTTGGGAGCCGATGTCAGGCCCATCGCAGCTGTTGAAAGCTTCTTTTAGAGACTCTTACCTCATCATAACCGGGTGATGAAAATATCTTCGCTGTATGCTCGAGGGGAGGCACTTGAGTGCTAAACTAATAAATAGCGTGTCATCTTCACTGTCCCAATAAGAAATGACTATTCTACTATTCTAAATCAAATTAAAGCCGTCAACGAGTACCTGCATTGTTGAAGGTCTAAGAAGTTCTTTAGCTTAATATCTGCTACAAAAAAGTATAGGGACAGTGAAGGGGGGGGGGGGGGGGGGGGGGGGGGGGGTAGGGGGGGGGGTAGCTTAGATTTTCCAAGTCTAAAGTGAGAATTCTGACTTGGAGCTTTCTCAGTTTTCACTTTAAAAGTTTTGCATGTCTGAATGCTGAGTCAGAATTCTCACTTTAAAGTGAGAAATCTGAGAAGTCATAATTTTCATGTTGAAGTCAGAGTTTTTTGTCAGAATGATGAGAATTGAGTTCTTTGATAGTGAGGAATCACAGAAGTCATAATTCTCCTGTTAAAGTCAGAATTCTGATAATAAAGCAAGAATTCTGACTTTGGACTTTCTCAGTTATCACTTTAAAAGGTTTTTGTCAGAATGCAGAGTTGAGTCAGAATTCTCACTTTAAAGCGTGGAAGCTGAGAAGTCAGAATTCCCACATTAGTCAGAATTCTGAGAATAAAGCAAAATTCTGACTTTAAGGTTTTTCAGTTGTCACTTTAAAAGTTTTGTTTGTCACAATGCTGATAATTGACTGTTTTTCTTACATTGAAAGTGAAAAATCTCTTGAAGTGAGAATTCAAAATGTCACAAGAAATGATCAGAGATGTCAGAATTCTCACTTCAAATTTGAAATTCTGGCTTTAACAGAAAAAACTGAGACTAAAGACAGACTTGAATTCTGACTTCACTTTAAAGTCAGGTTTACGATAATAAGTGAGACTGACTGGAAAGTGAAAATTCTGAGAATTAAGTCAAAATTCTGCAATGAAGTCAAAATTCCACTTGAAAGTGAACATTCTGTCTTTAAAGTGAAAATTTTAAAAACAGAGCAAGGATTCTGAGCTAGCTCTTTTTTTCTACCCCGCCATCATCGTCTTCTATGCACCACATTTGTTCATGTTTTAGCCAACTACCTTCCTGAATCTTTAAAAAGAGTTTTTCTAACCAGAAAAAAAGACGCTCTCAAACTCTCAAGTCAAAAGAAAGAAACTCTGAAAGGTTTTCAGAGTTCAACTCTTGGGGCTGTGGTTATCATATCAATATATAACTGTCTCTGGGTTCAAAACGGAGAAGAATGTTTAGTGTCCAAACGGAATTAAGAGCTCCCTCCTAAATCAGAGGAAGAGGCGCGTGGGCTTACAGTGCCATTGAGAAAAAAAAACTGACAGAAGTTGTGATCTAGGGCCCTGTGGTCTCTCGGTCAGTTGGGAGTGTGAATGTGAAGTTATCGACTGTCCGGTGTGGGAGAGAAAAGCCAGGTTCACACTGAAGGGTTTAATGCTCAATTCCCATTTTTTTTGTCGACGTCACATTTCCAAATAAATGCGACCTGTGTTCGGACGCAAAATGGCCCCAAACGACCCCGCATGCACATTGAGGACATTGAGACGTCACGGGCAGCGGGCGTGCTTAACTCCTTCAGTATTACTATCTTTTTAAAATAGTAATAACAATAATAAATAAAATGTGTTTTTCATGTAGGCTAGCTGACACCCAGTGTAATATAAGCACTGTAGTGATAACTCTGACCATCGGATGGTAGTGTTTCCACACTTACAACACAGACATTACCTAAATGCAATTCAAAATGCATTCTAAATGCAAAGTACTGTAGTACTTGAGTACTTGAGTTAATTAAGTGCTCCCCAATGACTTTAACACGTTTTTACCTGAAGTAATTGATTACTTTTCGTTCCTTAGTACCGAAAGTAGCCAAGAACGCAGCGCTGAATCATTTAAAGTGATTGATTAGTCTTAATTACCTGAAGTAATTATTTTAGCACTTGATTACCTAATGCAAGTTAATTTTGTACTTGATTACCTATACTATATCTATTTCAGAGCACCGGATTTATTTCTTTAGGAGGTTAAGGAGTGCCACACTCGATTGCCCACTGACACTAATCCGCATTGAAAGCAAACAACTCTTCGAGGCACAGCAACTATATAAAAAAACAAACTTCAAATTGCGATTCACAACCATTTTTACAGCTGAATGGACACTTGAAAGACCTCTGTATGAGGGAAGTAACATTTCTAGGATCATTTTTGTCCTCCACCACCTGTACTTTCTTTAGATACATTGAAATTGCCAATTACTATAATACATGTTTTGTATATACTCTAAGTGATGAATTGTAATATTTTGGAAGTTTTCAAGTCATCAGCTCATTTTGCATGCTTCGATTCGTACTTTAATATTTCAAAACAATCGGGCCAAATTGCAAGTTTGACTAGAGAGGTTCCAAACAGATGTCTTTGAACAGGCCAAGTGGACAGCTCTCTAACTGACTTTGTTTGCTCTTTTCATGTTCAGTAGCATTGGCTAAACCTGAAAAGGCTCGGAGAGATCTTCGCCACAGGAGCGTATCCTTGCTTGACAGGAAGAATAAAAAGTACGTACTCATTTCTCTGATCTCTTCAGCGAGCCCCCTGGAGATTAGGTCTTCATCTTTATTCCCAATGAATCTGTGAACAAAAACAAAAGAGTCCAGTGTTCTTCAAAGGCAGCTTGAGAAGAAGCTGAGCCTCTCCCTGGATCTTTATATGAAGAACACAAGAAGGTTCTCACTCTGGCCCAGAAGGGTGAGGATTTGGACATTGCTGACCTTCTAATAAGTTACATGTTTTATTTTTAAATGTATATATATATATATATATATATATATATATATATATATTTTTTTTTTTTTTTTTCATCTTGAAAAACACAAAATATCATTGGTTCAAGGGAAAATAAATGACACCGTGACTAAGAGTTTGCATTGGAAAGTGTTGCTGCATGTGTCACTCGGAGTCATTAGCCACTTCCTCCTCTTTGCAAGCGAAGACCACATGACCCCCATAAACATGATGAATAGTCTGTCTTGAGATATCCACTCAGGTTAACTCCAAAAAGGTTCGATTTTCACCATAAAGACTATGTTTAATTGTTGAATAAATTAAAATTGACATCGGCCTACTGTAAAGTCTGAAAATCATGTTACTTTGCCCCATTAAATAAACATTTAAAAGTTCCCCTAGCATCTTATAGTCATGAATGGGTTTTTAAGACATCTCAATGGCATAGCGGCGTGTCGCTGAGGAAACACATGACAGTGATTAATGCACGGCAAGGATGCTTTTATAGGGTTCACTGTAATGCCACACCGTAAGTTGGAGAGCATTTAACTGCGCTTGTTTGACTTTAATGGAAACGAGGGTGATGGGAGCCTCACGTTTGCGAGCATCCACTTCTCCATTGCTTTGGCCTACAAATAATCCAATATTTTCCTTCCTTCCTTACGAAAGTCATGCATTTCCCATTCATATCCTGTAACCCTGACTTTTAGAGACTTTATAGGGTTTCCATGTGTTGCTTTCCATAGAAACAAAGCTGATTGTTGCAGAGAAGCCAATACAGATGCATACAAAAAGTATAAAGTTCTTATAAAGTACTATATCCATATATATATATATATATATATATATATATATATATATATATATATATATATATATATATATATATATATATATATATATATATATATATATATATATATACAGTATATATATATATATATATATACATATATATATATATATATATATATATATATATATATATATATATATATATATATATATATATATATATATATATATATATATATATATATAAGTCTTATAAATATATATTATAAAATATTGGGGCAGTGTCTGGCATAAGTTTGCATAGAAGTGTGTTAGAACATGTAATGTTGATTTTAAAAGGGGTTGTGCGCCGTTGTGGTTCTGAACAGAACTTAAAGGAATGTATAAGAAAATCGATCCCATTATGTTGTTTGCTCGCTAAATATAAGGTCAAATGTCTATGTTGCATGTGTCTGCTGCAGTGGTTCCCAAATGAGGTTACAAAACGGCTCAAAATATTTTGGGATGGAAAAGGACAAAAATGTTCTTTGCCATCCATGCCTTGTTTCATACATTTTGGAAATGTATTTGTTGTGATAACTCTAGGTGAATTTTATTCAGTGACTCTAGAAGGTAGGTTGTGTGTAACATTATCGGTTCTAGTTCTGGAGCTTGTGCCGGTAAAATGTATCACTAATTACAATGCTTTTCAGTAAAAAACATACCAAAATAAAGCCACATTTTGCAAAGGAGTCACTATAACACAATTTAGCAATAAGTTGCTTCATAATCTAATTATTTTGCTCTTATTTAAAAAGAAAACAAGTTGGGGTACGAGCAAATCAAATTTAATGTTGTCTCTTTTCAAATTAAGAACAAATTATTTGAAACATGAAGCAATATTACCGAATTGTATCAGAGACTCCTTTTTAATAGTTTTTTGCTGTTTTTTTTTTTTTTTTTATCCAAAAATACTTTGCGCTGGTTAGGATGAACTTGGCTGAAAAAATGAAAAGATATTAAACAGGCTGCAAAGCAACCTACCATTCACATCTGAATTATCACCAATTCAGTTTAATGGCACAGTAAAACGGTATACTGAGTAACATATCCAATAAAAACAAAGTAGCAAGACTTTGACCTGATCCATTGAGTTGTGGCAGGAGCTCATTAAGGCTCACACAGGCGCTGTGTCAGTATGACTCATTAAAAAAAAAAAAAAAAAAAACATGGCCACAGCTGGGCAGTGCTTGTATATACACCAGATTTACCTGCCCAACACATAAGATTTTGATTGGCATGAAAAAGTACTCTAACCATCAGGTACTGTAATTTGATTACTTTCGTAATATACGATAAAAAATAATTGTAAAAGATGTAGGGGTCGCCAACATCATGACCTTGGTATGTGACCTCCCTCAAGCACTACATTACTTCATCCTATCATTGCTCAGAGACCACAAATTTGAAATCCTTGAGTGTTAGACGTTTGTGGTTTCCTGGTACAAATACTTGTTAGCAACTAAAGAGGCCCTTGTTACTCATCAGTCTCTATACTGAGATGTAGTCAGTCAGAATTTGTACAAACTTAGTCACAGAATAACTTTTAATGATTCAGGAGTTGATCTTAAGTGAGACCACCACATTTGTGTTCTACACTTGAAACATTTACTGCTTGTGAGTCAGCTCCAACCAATTTTTTTCTGCCCTAAGCCATTGTAGGAGAAATGCAAAATAACCCCTATGTTATAAGGACAGCAGCTATAGAATATTTTAATATTCACATATCTTGAAAACTAATTGGGTATTTGGATAAAATAAATAAAAAAGAACAATTGTGAATACAAAGGACAATATAACATTCCGCATAATAAGGCACGCCTAAAAGCCTTCAATTTTCTCAAAAGCTGACGTGTGTCTTATAATATAACCGTGATTTTTCATTTTGGGGGGGACGAAAAATAAAAAAGCTTAATCGCCGTGTGAATTCTTCAATTTTTACATCTGCATTTCAGTTGTAAATATATTTTTACAGTAATTTTTTTTAACACCCTGTTTAAAATAAAAAAAAAAAAAAACAACATAAAAACACGTCTTTGGGATTGAATGAGTTAAGTGAGGATTTATGTAGGAGATGGGAGGCAGATTGGGAGGGGTGCTGAATTTCACATACAGTTTCTACCTATCAATATTATTTGAAAAATAAAAACGTATCTCTACTTGTTCTGCCCCCTTGACATATAATTGGCCCAGGAATTCAAAGTCACAGAGAAGCCCCGCCCACTACTACAAACCACACAAACTGGATTCCACAAAGGGAATTTATCATTAAAGAAGGACAATCAATACCGCACCCCCCATCACACACACGAACCCAGCATGGCAGAGTAAAGCGAGGCCCCCCCGATCTTAGAGCCCAAGCAGGGAATGTGGCGTACCAAAGGAACCAATTAGAGCGTGAACCCCGGCTATCTTTTCGAGTCCATTCCTCCAACTGTAGAAGTGGCGCTAATGAGAAATGTTGTATCAGAAACCGGCTGTTATTGCGACAGATGATCACTTTGCAATTCAATGAAATGAATACCAAATATTTCACTCCTCTTTGAGGCCTCATGCAGGCCAAGGAACCATGTCGGCGTTGGGTAAACTTGCAAGATGAGATTTTAAAGTTATCCATTTTTTTTAAACATGTACACCTCAGAAGCATAAAAGCTTCCGAATCAGTGAATTGCTTAAAGGGACAGTGTGTAAGATTTAGAGCATTTTTTTTTATTAAAAAGGAATACATTCAATGATTGTACATTTCAAAAACTTGCAAATGAATGTGTACTTAATGACCAACAGTATGTTTTAAATGTAATCATCGGTCTAGTTATCATTAAATTATATTACATGGGAGGTGACACTTCTCTGGAGGCGGCCATGTTTGTTATAGCCTTGGACAATGGTAAATGCAGCGTCTGCAACACCTCCTGCTGTCCGTAATGAAAAACGGTCAGAATCTTACACACTGTACCTTTAGCACTTGTGCAGTATTTTGTCCAATCCTCTGATCTTTATTTTAAAGGCAAAGCATTGAAAGAAGACACTAGGCAGCTGAAATTTCACCCAGGTGGTAACAACATGTCAAATTTCAACGTGGCATGACCACATACTGTAGATATCACATGACCAGGAGTGTGCCATCACTTGCCTAAAATACTACATGGAAGAAAATGACCAAAAAGTGGTCAAAATATTGCCAAGCATTAATCGAGACAGCCCCACATTTATAAATATGTTCGGAGAGACGAATGGCCTTTGACAATATTACAAGTGGAAACAAGAAAGAACAGGACCAGCCAATTATTACACAATCTGTTCAGGCAAGGCAAGATTTTCACATTAACCTTCCAACAGTTTAAAATAAATGCCTGTAGGGTACGCCTTTTTGCTAATTAATCTAGTAATTAGCGGTGGTAATGATTTGCATCGTCTGTTTTATCTTCATTAGAAAGAAGAAAATGAAAATAAAGAACTTTTGCTCATCCCTATTAATACATCACTTGGCAGCAGATTTGCATTCAGATTAGACCAAGAGGGGCATTTCCCCGTCTTTCTTCCTAGACTTTATTGGAGAGTCTGGGTAAAAATGCAGTTTAATATCGAGAACAATATTTGCGGCTCTGTCTGCCACCGCCGTTCATAGACGGCTCACCAAAGTCAATATTTACAAATGCGGCCTCAATAACATCTGCTGTGGTTTGAGCGTGGTGGAGCAGGGGCCATGAGGCACATCCTCAACTCATGGGAATAGAACCGCCTCTCAGGTTTCATTGGCTCATCGGAAAGCTGCAAATGCCACAAACAAATGGTCCCAGATGCCAGGGGATGATGCAACACAGATGAATTCAAGCCTCGTAGGGGTAGCTTTGATTATTTGCCATAGGGAATAGATAAGTGGCATTTGGCAGGATAAGTAGTGTATAACAGAGCACCGGTCATGTAAAGTAGCTATGAAAATGATCTTTTTTTATTTTTAGTACAATACAGTTGAATGCTTGGGATGAACATAGAACACATTTGAAATAATAACAGTGGACCCCCGTGTTACAGCGTCCCTGGTTTACATTTTTTCATGTCGCGATGTGGATTACTGAGTATTTTCGTCCCCTCTTTACGGTATTTTCCTGGCTTTGCTACAAAAACAACTGTCATGACCCTAGGGGGTTGGCTGTATTTGTGGTGTTTTGTCTCCATCTGCAGGTGTTTTTAGGTAATTGCACGTATTTTTTGCTGCCGTCTAACTGCCTCCATGCAACGCGTCACTACAATGCTTGTCTGCTACTGGTCGGTGTCTCCTCACGGAGATGCTGGTCTGCTATTGGTTCAAAATCATTTCAAAATGGCGGAATGGTAAAGTTTTGCTCATCGTGAGTGGTTACAAAATCGTATTTATAGTGCATTTTACTGCTTGATTCAAAACTTGAATGGGTTAGCCATGGGTCCCAAGATTGCAAGTGATGTTAAAGATGGAAGTAAGATGATTTCTATGGAAACGATGCTGGAGATAATCAAGAAATATGAAGCTAGCCTAGCCTAGGCTAGCCTTACAAGGGAATATGGGCATACAATGCTATTTATGATGTTTTCTGATTGTATACGTGTATACAGTATTATATATTCGTAGCGCTATACTATTTTGATACCAATTTTTAATATGTATGTACAATTTTGATGTTTTTACCAGGTGTTCTAAATGCATTAGCTATTTAACATTGGTTTGGATTGCTCGCCATAGGGTGAATTCGCCTTAGGAGCCCAACCGCGGAAGGAATTAATCTTGTAACACAGGGGGGCCACTGCAATGGACCTTTTAGTTATTAAAGTACTAAAGTCTGATAGTGCAATTAACTTGGGAGCGACACTGAGAATGATATTGAGGAAGACTTTTTAATGAAGGAAAAGTGAGTACCAAACACTATGTGTGAGTAACCCACAAATAAAATGTTGGGCACCCTGCGTTTGTGGATCAAATCCTTGTGCGTGATCCATACAAAAAACTGCAAAACCAACACTGTATTATTAAAACTGGAAATCCCTCTATAAAAACAGACAATTTGATTGACCCATTTTCAATGAAACACAGTCTCACTGGGTCATATTTCAGTGCTGGATGGGACTTTGCAATCTGGTATGGTTTGTCATTTTTTTGTTGGAATGAGGCTGCGGGTAAGGGGAAAATTGAATATTGGCTTGCTTCTCTGCACATAGGCCTTATAATGCTGTCAGTGTACGTGATTAAGGCTCCAGAGGCAAAAGGCAAACATATGTTTCATGTATATCTTTATTGCACGGGATTTCTTTATGGTTCGCTGAAGCATTATGTCAGCACGTGAGAGATGCCAGCGCACTCTGATGATGGGAGGATCATATAACAGCTCTTTTCTTATGTTAGTGATTGACAGGTTTCGGTTTGATTCCTTTCAAAAGTATATTGGAAATTGGGGGGGGGTGGAGACTGCTCCGTTGCTGTCATTTTCTGGCATTAGCGGCTAGCATCCAGCGCTAATGAGATTCTGATGTCACAGTCTCAGAGCCCAAACTCTCATCTCACCCATCTCATTATAGAGGTATCATCTAGGACCAATGACAGAGACCCAAAAACCAACATCTTAAGTGTCCCTTAAGTGGTTTATAAAATAAATAAAGACAAGGTTCTGTTTATCTATCTTTTAGGGGACTGATCTGTAATTTGATCAAATCCAGGACTCAAATCTATGATCTGATACAAAGCCTGATCCATTGCACTCCTAATGACTATAAAGCCAGAAATGTGCTCCAGGTCGTCTTTCCAACAGCACAAGTGTGGACTTCATGCCGATTCCCCGAAGGCAAGAGAAAGAAAGGACCAACTCATTCAAATGCTGGGTCAGGCTTTCCCTATCAAGGCAGTTTTTCCACTCGCCCCGTCACTGGGACTCAAGCTTTTCCCCCGCTTTGAAAAAACCGTGCCTTGAACTCTGCCGGTGTGCAGCAAATGGGATATCTACCTCGAAACACACAATACTTCCTTTACTACCTTCTTTCATTTAAAATGTCAGCTAGCTTGAATACAAAGTGCTTGTTTGTGGGATATCAGACCAGAGTTTGTTTTTTTTTTTCTAATCATGTTGTGTTTTTGTACAAATGTTGCTTTTCCTCTACATCTGTTTCGGATTTCTTGAAGGTTGCAGGAAGATAAATGATTTAGTATCACTAAAGATTTCATGGGGGTTATGGAGATACAGATGAGTGGGTATCAGATTACTCAGAGTGCAGCAAAGAGCTTTCTGGACTTATAGATAAATAGTATTCGCATAACGTCACGGAACTACGGCAATTGACTCGGTGACCATTTTATGCTTCTAACAAGCATATGCGGGCCAGTGAGCAAATGTAAAAGTGAAGGAGTGTGTGTTTCCGTAATGTTATTTTCATTCATTCTTTTTTTCCATTCATGGTTTCAAAGTGATACACGCATGCGCTAATAGGGCAAACTTATCTTACCCCCCATCCCCAATGACGTTATCTTCCCTATTTGACAAAATGACAGTTTCCACCAAGAAATCTACCTGACTCTACTCTAGCTTACCTGCTTTTTCTGATCCCCGTTGCGTTATGGTTGCAAAAAAAGTAGCCCTGGTTACAAAACGTTACATAAATACTTGAAGGCCATTGATTGATCCGAGACAGATTTGAATATGCGGCGCGGAAAACTAGATGAGAAAAACAGCCACCATTAATGACAAAGCTCCTTCAACCGTCTCCACCTAACGCTATCTGCTCTACTCTATTGACAGATTCCACCAAGAAATTCAGCAAGCTCTACTTTACCCAACTCGCTTTTTCTGGTACCCATTGCGTAGTACAGTAGTTCCAAAAAAAGTAGCCATGGTTAAAACGTGTGACATAAATACAGCCATCATTAACAAAAAAGTTCCTTTAACACCCATCTCCACCAAATCTACCTGACTCTACTCCACCTTACTTGCTTTTTCTGGTACCCATTGCATTGTGGTCCCCAAAAAAAAGTAGCCCTGGCTAGAACACGTGACATACATACTTTGGAGGCCATTGATTGGTACGAGACAGATCCAAAAAATGTGGCACTTAAAACTAGATGGGAAAAACACCACCATTAATGACGAAGAAAGGAAAAAAATAAAAAATCTTTTGCTTCCATAAGCATTCTTTGATGCATGGACTTGAAGTCAATATTGTCTTCTGGTTGATGAAGTATTCCAAAACAGACAGTCCAAGCACCGAGTACAATAAGATGCCATATCCTTTGGTGTGTAGAGCAGAGTAGAGTAGAGTAGAGTAGAGTAGAGTAGAGTAGAGTAGAGTAGAGTAGAGTAGAGTTCACGCAACCGTCTGAAGCGGCCCAATTCCAATCTTGTTTCCTCGATGCAACTTGTATCAGATCTTTTAATGACAGTGTGAATGACACAGGTCTGATTTTATCAAATGCGACGCAGGCCACTAGAGTATGTGGTGCTGAACCCGCAGGCTGAAAGGTCAGACGGTCGGAATACGTCTTCTCAGAAATATTCTCAGAGAAAGATGAGTATAACATTTTTCATCACAAAACAAAATTCGGTGTAAGGTCATCAACGCGACAGAGAGCAGGACGGAGACTTACGCTAGCCCGATACGATTTACAATGGCGCTAACAAGCAAGATCACGTCATTTTGTCACATCAGTGAATACTACCTAAAGATCAAAAATTTTCCAATTATCGAATTTTTACACAAATGGATGACATTATGTACGGTAATCTCTCTCACACAAAGCTAGTCTGCACCTGAGATAGAAGAATACTTCATTCATTATCTAGCTAGCTGTTTAAAATGGACAATGCTAATGCGTGGTCTTTGTGGTGCAGCATAGGGATGATGACAAGTATTTGGTTCGGGGTCAGTGCTAGCTGACAGATTTTCAGATGGGTCGTTCAGGCTCGGCCGGACACGGCTGCTGGACAATGAGGTGATTATCATGGCGCTGCAATGCCACTGATGCCGTGTTGGTTGAGTTGTTATCAAATGCCAGGATCTATGAATCATCTCAGGAACGACTGGCTAATTCTTATCGCTGGCACACACCTGTCCGTGGCTTGCTTATTACTGAAGGTCAAAGTCATTAAAGATCTTTATACTCTAAGCGGTGACATTTTCTGCTGCTGTTTTTGATACAAGGTGTTCCCTCATTTATTGTGGGGTTCATGCTACAAAAAATACTGGGATTTTTTTTTTTTTACTTATAGGTTTTAATGGTTTTTATTCAATCACAATATGTTTTGTTTATTGTAAATGTTTTTGTGTTCTTCATTACTATATTGTATGTGTTTTTTAGTTTAAGGTATGTTTTTCATTTGTTATACATGGTTATTCTTTTTTGAAAAAAATTAAGCTGTACTTTTAGCGTTTTTAAAACATTTTAAAACATTTATTTTTCTGAATTTTCATTTATTATATTGATTGTTTTTTTCATCATTCTGATTTTTTCATTATTTATGTTTGAAAGCAGTAACCCCTCACTCCACAAGTTAACATTTTTCCTGACAGGTGTTAACGTTGTCTCAGATTGATCCCATTCAGACTCACCTTTGAAGATTTGGAAAAATAAGTACACTTTTACAGAAATGGATCTAACGTCAAAACGTTTATTTGAGAAAATAAAAATAAACAAGGATAAGCAGTTGAGAAAAAGGATGGATGTTTTCGGAGGTTTTTCTATTACAGAAATATTTTTCAAACAAATTCACTTTTAATGCTCAATCTGGAGGCTGCACACAATAAATAATTAATAATGATTCACGCTATTTACCTCTAAGGACCTCTTCCATACCAAAAATCATGGGGAAGATTGATTGAAAACGGCCTGCAGTGCATTAGCCAATCAGGACTCAGAACAAAACATGGGTTCGTTCTGTAAAAACAAACAACAAAAAAAAGGCATAAAAAAACAAGAAACAGTAAGTCAACAAAAGGTGAACCACGTGAAAACTATTTGAAAGTTAATGAACCATCTACTGCAATAAAACACATACTACATATCAAAAATGTCCCAGCTTTGATGGTTTTGACATTATTGTCGCCACTCGGAAAAGCCTAAAGCATCATCCATAATTTTTGGTTACCATGGCAACCTGACACTTTAACCCTTGTGCACATACTTTGCCAACTATACTTTGCGTTTTCTTTCCTTTTTGCAAATACTTTTAATGGTGTAATAATTAAAATTATTTATGAATATTTTTTTTCCTTCAACCACTCAAATTGTTCAGTGGCATCAGTTCTATCCGCACATATGTAGGTTGAATTTATTAACACCCACAAAAAATTGAAAAATGGACGAGTCTGTCAGTGCGACGATGTCATAGTCAATAACAGGTCTCTACCGCCACCTACTGTCTTGAGGTGAAACACAAGTCAACAAAGAATTTTCTCTCTGCTGACATAGTTTGACTTCTGCTCAACTAAATGCAGCAAAAATTGCAGGAAAAATCAATGCAATACATCCTTTTAAAATGAATCTCAAAAATTGTAATTATTATGGTTTCATATGGTCCAATATTTGTACATAAAATCTCGCACGTCCAGCTGCAATTGCATAAAAATGTCAGAATTGTTGCATTTTGAAATTTTACATGTTTCAATCATCTACTGGAAATTTAAGCTCTCTATTGTTTTTTTCCCTCATTGATTCTTTTATGGTCATAAAAAAATGAAATGATTTTCCATATTCTAACATGAAAACCGCCATGCCGGTTTCCATTCAGCTTGACCCAAACTGCTGAACGCTTACTCGGGCTAGACCAAGCACCCAAGGCTCCATTCCAACTGCTCGGCGGTCACCATGGATACCACATACTCAACATCGATGCCTTCACTATGTGAAGGCCGCGCTGCCTCAGGAATGCAACTCAAAGAATGCAAAATAAAACCGTTTAACGCTCTGCCTCTAGATCAATATCAATCGAGCGTTCTCTTTTTTCAATGTGATGACCATTTATTGGCTAAACGGCCTTAAGTGACTTGTATTTGATTTTTATTGCTTCAGTTTGTAGTTTTATAACATGAACTGGTAATATTATTTCCCACATGAATTTGCATGTGAACGTAAGAGCAAAAAACGCAGTCAAACCTCCGAGTGACTTTCGAATTCAAAACACAAAAAGTTGTATCTGCCCTCTTCTCCCTTCTCTTTTTATCAGTGATTCTGTTTGTGTTTTTGGTCCCCTGGGAGAGTAAGTGCTCAGATGGAGAAACTCATTTTCTCCAGCTTGCTGTCAGTCAAGATCAAATCTTTTTTTTTTTTTCCTTCCCGGCTCATCCAACCGTTATCATGGGCAGTATTGCTTCAAAAAATGACTTCTTAAAGAAGTCAACCCAAAACTTTTCAAGGCAATATTCTTTTTTCACGTCCCCACTAGCTTAAACTGGGCATTGTTTTTGCGGAATATGAATTAAGCAGCAAATTGTACTTACCTTTTACTAATCTGATGGGTCGGCCATTTTGCTTCTTCCCGTCAACTAAAAATGACATCACAGTCGCTCGCGCAGGGAGAAACCAATCATGGCTTTTTTTGCGAACATCACATGACCCCACTCAGAAAACTGGTGAGCTATGTTTATCTGAGAGAGCCACTGTGATGTCATTTCCTGTCCACGTTCAGTGACAAAATAGCTGTAAAAACAAAGACAATACAATCCAACAAGAAATCGCTATTTAGTTTACGCTTACATATCGACAACAAAGCGCTTTACAATGCGACCAGCGGCATTCGCATTTCCTCCTCAATGGATGCTTGTGATGTAAATAGACACAGCAGGAAACTCGGAGGTTGAAGGTACAGGTAATGTTGGAATGACAATGCATGTGCATGTTTGTGTGTGCGTGTCCTCAGAGGGGGTCTCTATTTACATGGTCCCGCATAAGAAAAGGGGTGCTTTACGCAAGAGCCACAAGACATGGGTCAAAGGGACAAAGGAGGAAATTGGGCAAGCAGGAGTCAAGCGGCAGCTGAAGACCTCTGATGACGTTTGTTTGTTTTAAGACAAGAAACAATGACGGCGATTGTTAACTACTTGCAAGGACCACCAGAAGACTTAGATTTGGTGTTTGTATCGAGCAACAAAGACTTTATGAAAGATTTATAATTGGAGTCAGTAAAGGTGTGAGTTATGGATTTTTGGAGTATCTGATTGAGCCGGACCACTGTGTATACAAAATATACATTCTAAAGAACAGTTGGATCAGACGTAGCCCAAATTGTCGAAAAGACTGACTCAAAGGGTGGAATGAATAACTTAGAAATTCTGTTGGTTCTCATTTGACACAATGTAAGTTGATTCAACCCAACTAAGTGTAAAAAAAAAAAAAAAAAAAAAACAGGTTAAAGAAATGATTTTGAATGAATGAATGAATGAATGACATTTATCCATCATTTTTTTGGTACATAAGAGGCACTTAAAATGTTTCATTTTTCACAAAAATCAACAGTGCTTATCCATGGATTTGATATATATATTCATATATATATATATCCATACGATAGGTGTATACACATACATACATACATACATACCTTTTGTATGAATGTCAACTTATAAGGTCTTCATTTTTACTGTCATTCTATTTCATTTCATTTAATGGGTCGTTAGTTTAATAAGAGACAAATTTACTCCCTAACCCTAACCCTAACCCTAACTCCACTACTGCTCATTAAGAAAAAAAATGCAGTACAGCAACTGAATCAAACTTTATTCAGCTTCAATTCAACATCCTTAAATAAGGCGGATTCTGATTATGAGGTTAACTGATGATTTGGGAGAAAATGAGAGGAATTGATGTGTGCCTTATATGCATTCCAAAAATGCAACAGTCTTCAGATTAAAATGTACTCTAGAAATTAATTGTGCACTGAATACATGACGGCCAAGAAATGATCTAATGCTTTACATAAAAAAAAAAAAAACAGTGTCTCAATATTATAGTTAGTCCATATAAAATGATTCGAATGGATTACTTGTTTTAGTAGTATTATCAAAGCCCACGCATTTGAAAGATAGAGAATGACTGCTCATGGCACATCAATTCCAATAATGAAGCGATTAGATGTCACTGTGGCAAATGCCTCCATCCTTGGTAGCCGGTTTAATCTCTCATCACTGGGCTGAGCTCCACTATCCACAAGTCCATCAGCGAGGTGAATCCGTTGCTGAGATAGAGGGATTATCTGATCACCTGTTCCGCGCTGTATTCCCTCATTATCTAAACTGCACAACTGCAGGTCTGACTTGCACGTGCGGCATTGTTCCCCTTACGTTATCATTTTTGCCCTTCACCTTCACCTGCTGAGCATCCTCCAATTATTTAGAAAGCGAGGGACACTGTGGCTATATTTGTATGTTCCTGCAGGTATTTCTCACGGGAAAACCGTAAAGAATGCCTCCATGGAAAGAATTATTAGTTTAGAGTCCCCTCTCTGCCAAACAAAGGATTCGTTCACCCTTTCTCATTCGACGCATGTGTACCCTGGAGATGTTTACCGACTTCTTAGTACAAGCGTGCTCTTAATTTTGCACCTGAAATCGTGACAACTTCAGACAGATAGCCCGTCGCCTTGTAAAGGTTGCGGTGTCGATTCCAGCACTAAGGTACTTCCTGTGTGGAGTTTGCATGCTCTCCCCGTGCCTGCAGGTGTTTTCTCTGGGTACTCCTGTTTCCTATAACACCCCACAACAGTTACATTATTTTTTTAAATTTCATTATCAATTGAATCAAAATAATGTAATTGCACTTAATTTGAAAAGGTTTAGGATTAAGGATTAAGGTATCCGATGACTGATGAATTCAACTTTGGAATTACAGTTAAAATGGGATCTTTAGTGTGTGTTATACGATATATTTTCAATAAAATGTGCCTAAAGATATATATATATATATATATATATATATATATATATATATATATATATATATATATATATATATATATATATATATATATATATATATATATATATATATATATATATATATACTGCATACACACACTCACACACACAGGCGGGTATCACTGTTGTCGTATTCTAGTCAGTCAAGGGTCATTAGAATCAGCGCTGTCATTTTGCCACCCTCTCCGCACCCCCGCTCAAATCCATCTGTGCTATTGAGCAACGCATCAATTATAAGATCGCTTGAATATGCCAGATTGTTGTTTTCCATTTAGCCCGGAGGCTCGTGTCATCTCCTTTAAAGTCCTTCATGAATCATTGTTGCAATATCTCGCACTTTACAGGAAACGTACTTCCTGTAATGCCTTCATAGGTGCAGAAAAACGAGCCGCGGTCACCATTGCACCATTCGGCTGTTTAACAAAAACAACACAACACAGAAAGACAATACGCAGGTAAACATCATCAAGCAAATGTTTGAAATAAATGAGGATTGGACAAACCAAAAATAATACAAATGAAAGTGTGTAGAAAGTTGACTGTCGTGTCGAATGAGGTCAATGTCATTTCAAGTAGCCTGGATTGAAGGACGTGGCGGCTGGTGTTTAGCCAAGTATGTGAGACCTTTCTGACACAGGCTCTCACGTTACCTGTTCACATTTACCTTTGCGACGGACAATACTCCATCACAATTAACAATATCAAGAATTATAAGTGCAGAAAACGACTTGTCTCCTGTAGAAAGGCTAAAACATCTGTTGGAGTGCTCAACCTCAGTGAGATGACATTGGAATTTTTTTTTTTTCCACAGATGTCACCTGGATATGATTTACTTTCAAACAAATGAGTAACACTCCTTTATCTTCTTTCCAGTGGAGAAAAAAAGTGTTTCACATGTATAACAATAACTTTTTAAGTCATGAATTTCCTGATGTCTGACCCACTTCTCACTGAATTCATTGTCTTTTATACTGTAGATATTGAGTGTGTGTGTGTGTATATATATATATATATATATTTTATTTTTTTTCAATATCCCAAATATGGAGTAGGGCAATCTTATTTGATGGCGTGATGATGTCAAACTGCATATGTTTTTATGGTTTTGGCAGGCAATATAGGTCCTTCCCCAAAGTAGCCCAACCCAAGCAAGTTTTTGATGTGCTGGCGCTGTGTAGTCTACACAAAGTGTGAGGCAGAGCAGCCCAGACATGTCGCGCTTGACATGTGAGCGCCTCCAGCGTTGGGCAGACAACAGAAGCAGCTCGCATAAACACGTCATATTAAGTCCCCTGTCACTGCTGCATTCTTGTGTTGTTTGCACTTTTGGCAATGTGGAGATTCTGAACATCTCGTTGTATATGAGATATTACCCAATTGAGATTTGGAAAGTAGAAAACAAACAAGAAAATCCTTAAGATACTATTTGCCTGCTAGGTCGGGAATAGAAGATTGAAAAGATTTTCTTGAGTTATTCTTGAAGCCCTTTAAAAAGTATAACTTTCGTTAGAAAGTGATGAGATAGTAGGGATACTGTACAGCAGTTCAATTTCTAAACGATGAGCGCTTTGAATCTTTGGCTTTCATGTCTTCAGGTACTTCTTGAAATGCGAAATTACAAAAGCTACGTGAATTCGGATTTAACGGCTGTTTCACTGCTAGAGACAATGAGGCTACTGTGTCAGAATCTCCTCGAATTAAAAACACGTTCCTCTGCTATAGCTATTATAACGTTTGTTGCAAAGTTGTGTAATTACAATAAAATGTAGATTTTTTTTTTTTTAATTTCAGGCACGTTGATGTATTTGTTTTTTTCTGTTTTGGACTAATCTGTAATTTGTATAAACACTGTAAAAAAGAATGACTCAAAGTTGACTTAGATTGCTGTTTTATTTCTTAATATCAAAAAGAATAAACGGTATAATTATAGACTTTTTATCACTAGTGATTTTATTTATAGTCGGCACAATGAGTGAGGGTGCACAAGTTTTTTTTCTTTCCTGAGGGGACTTTGCAAAAAATAAATGAGAATTATTGCGGTAGCCCTAGCGGTGGATAGAGCAACTATACCCCAATCTTCATTAAAACCTCATTTTTAATCAAACTGTGGTTGAAAACTTCCTACTTTACATGAATTTATCCGGAAGCATATTAACAATGAAAATCTGAATTTTAATAGACCTTATGTAATCTATGTTTCCCGACCTTTAACCCAAACAGCAAAATAGAAAAAAAGGATGCGTGTACTTGAAATACATAACCACTTACAGTGTGACTCTAATGGGTGGTACCCGTATAAGTATCGTCTCACCCTTCTAATACAGTACAGTATGTGTTGGGAAGACCTTTTAAATATTGAATGTGTAACCATGGCACCAGTATCCCATGAATCTGTGTGGAGGAAAGAGGCCGGCGTCAGCATAGAAAGGAAACACTTCAGCTTATTTCCTATCTGGCACCAGTGAGAATAGTTGATATTTCTGCTAGGTGCAGGGCACCAATTCTGGATACTGAAATTTGTGCATACACTGACCTAATGATACCAATTGGAATATTTTGTATTTTTGTTGTCCCACTGGTGCACTTCTATTAAAAAAAATGTCCCTTGGAATTCCATTTACAAGTCAATGTCTACCAAATTGGAATGGTGGGGTTTTTTGGTGGATGCTGTTGGAAAGGAAGGATGTATCCCGCCTGTCAGGATACAAAAGCCGAAGAGGCTTAAGTTAAAGGTTGCTGTGATTGTAACTCAAGATAACGCCAAACATCTCTGCTCCCCTCAGACCTGTCAAGCTATTTACAGCATGTTTTGCTTGGAAGATTAGCCTTTGCTTCACATAAAGATGCATTGGAAAGAATCAATGAGCATTTGAGACTTTTCAACATATATTCTCGATTTTTTTTAAGCAGTATCGCCTATAAATAGGTTAAAAAAATTGTGTAAAATATCTGATGCATAGGTGCATATAGGGTATTGACAAAGGTGTCCAAACTGTAGCCCGGGGGCCATTTGTGGCCCGAGATGCATTTTTCAGGGGCTCACTGTATTTATTAAAAACTACAAGGCTAGTGGAAAAAGGTTAAGATGCCGCTACTACTAATATATTGGTCTACATTTCCCTATAAAAAAATTATGACAATTTCTATTAAAAAAAAACAAAACAAAAAACACGGCAGTCAATAAAAAAAATGGATTTTGAAGCAAAACATTGTTTTAAAATACACAATAACTGCTGTCAAAGCAGTGGCTGCAAAAACACAACCGGATAAACAAAAGATTTTGTCCGACGAGATAAAAAATGAAAAAAGGGACAGATTTCACTTGGTGTCGTTATCTCTAAGAGGAGGAGGAATTTCTGACAGACGCTAATCCTGGTGGACTAGTTAGTGGCTTTTGGCAACCAAAGGGGGGCACACTCCTGGTCATGTTAAAATTTGACATCATCAACCGGGTGAAATTTCACCTCCCTATTGTCTTTTTTCAATGTTTTGCACAAGGCTTTAAATCAACACTAATAGACCACAATTTTACGGGTACAAGGGTGATCATGAGTAGTGTTTGGATTAAAGTTATCTTGCAGTGTATTTTTCCGGGATATGCAGTGTAGAAAATGGAAGGATAGTACTTTACATCAACAGTAATAACACCAGTAATCTGTGAAAAACAAAAAAAAGATGGTCAGCATTTGAGAACAGGGGGCTATTGAGAATCTAAAAGTGGATTAGCTACTTCCTCAAGGGCTGATGCTGTGGCTTGTGATTTTCTACGGCTCAGGAATATTTACCTTTACAGAACGTCAACACTGATTCAGAGCAGCGGAGGGTCGAAATGAAGTCACCTGCTTCTCAAAATACCCATTATATGGTGCCCAGTAACTTTGTAATTTAAAATGACATGGCATGCGTGCGCACGTGTACACGCCCTGGCAGGAGTTTGTTTATACAGCTTGCGCAGGACAGTATATGGTACGATTTCCCTTGCTCATTGGATGTGTGAAAAGTGGAAGGAAATCAAAGCCATTTCCTTGATTTTGGCTGCTGCGGTTTGCAGTTCCCTCGGGTTGGTGGGCTGCGGGTGGCTACGGAGTGGCGGTAAGCCTGCAAAAGTCAACCAAGCCCCGCCACATGCCAAGAACAACAGAAGAAACTGTTGCTCGTAGGAACTGTAGGAGAAAATTGAGGTGGTCCAAGTATACGAGTCTCGAAAGGACAGCGAGGAGAGACTCGCTCAATTCTGAGCGATCGCCTAGCCGCAAATCTTTACCTCAACTTCAGCAATCACTTCCTACAGAATTTGTTCTATCGCCCTTTAAACTAGTTCAACGTTGTCTGTCTCCTTCCATCTTTGGTTTGGAAAGTGATAAGATTCTGATTAAAGTACGGTACTTCTATTCACTTTTGATGATGAGAAAAGTTTCTTATATTGAATTAATGAACGAGCGTCTTGCAGTGATTTTGAGACATGCTGATTCTTTTTCTCATTTAAATGCTAATAACTTTGAGGACATTGCGCGGTGGAGTGAAGGTGAAACTTCATTTTGCATGTTTTGAGTCATGTTTGTTGCTCGTTCTTAAATGCGGAGGGCGGGTGGTCACGCCCGATTCATCAACGGCCAAGTTCGTAATATGTTCCTACTACACTATGCCAATGGCGAAATTTTTCCATGATACCATATTAACTGCCGTATAAAGATATGTATGTTTAAACTTGTTTGTTTATTATTATTATTATTTAATTATTATTATTTATTATTCATGTTATTTGTTCATTAAGGTTTGTTCACAAGGTCTTCCATAATTAAACACGATCAGTTCCCTTTTTTCGACTGATCTTGGAAGTAAAATCTTGGAAGTTAACTTAAAAACAAAGAGAAAATAGCATTTCATTTCAGACTAGTTAGCTTCATTCGATGCCTTAAAGCAATTCTTTTCTCGTAAAATACAACAAAATTACAGAATCTGAGTCAGTGATTTTTTTCATCATATATATATATATATATATATATATATATATATATATATATATATATATATATATATATACCCGCACACACAAATATATTCAAGTAGCCTGTTGGATTTCATTCACTCCGGTGATTAGCATAAATACCTATAGTTAATTTCACATTCAAAGTGTGACATATTTTCCAAATGTATCTTTATGGAATTCACGTCCAATGAAAACTTTGAGATCTGGCAATTAGGTCCACCCTCAGACTTTACCGAGTCACGGCTCTCTGACGGTTGCGCACAAATTTCCAGGTTACGCGTTTTGGGTGTATCCTGGCAGGAGGATTTCTCAACTTTCTTTTGCAAAACAACTCAAAACTCACAGACGCAGTGAGGGTTTTGCTGACTGACTAGCATCCTCCCCTGATTCTTTCCCTTTCAAAAACTGGGACTTTCTGTCAGTTGATCTCTTGAAGCCTATATTCATCCAAAATGCTGATTTAACACCTGCCACCCCTTGACGCCCCGAGGGCAGAGCCCCTTGGAAATCTCAGTTCCCATCTCCACAGGAATGTACAGTACTCTATGCAACATTAAAACAATTTCATACGCCACTGAGACAGACGTCAACAGTAAGGCCGAAACGTGCACTGGCAAGATTTTTATCACCAATCTTATCATGCGAGCCCACTTGAGAGCATGGAGTGTTTTTGGGCTAGTGTACACAGCTCACCTTTGATTTGCATCAAGCAGAACGTTGCTTTTGTCTCCAATGGAGATGCTGCCAAGGCTGAAACTTTGACGGTTTGGAGCCTTTCAAAGAGCTCGAATGGATCCAAAATGTGGAATGACATGGCGCGGTGGAATGTAAAGGCCTTTGCTCAAATGAAAACGTTGTCCTGAATGCGCAAGATGTCCGCTCGCAGGAAGTGGAGCGATTCCTTTTTGCCAAGTGGTCGGGAAAAACTTTCTTTACGTCAGGTCAGTTTGAAGGTTGACAACTTTGGAGACAACATCCTGCTGCCATACTGAAGAAAAGATGAACAGGCCAGCTCCTTTGACCCTATTGAGGTGACGGATGAACACCTGACAAACTTTTCTTTTCCCAATGAACTTGATGGTCAATCCGCTGCATATTAAGCAACCGATTTGAATAAAGTGCTTTTAATCTGAATGAGGAAAAGACGTCAAATGGATTGTGATTAAAAGCGAATCTTTTTCTCTATGCAATCATTGCGTGAACAAAAGGACAAATTAAACATGTTATCATCAATTTTGAAATGAATGACATTTCTTGCCCTTTTCTAACCAAAAGGTAACTCAGATAAGACTTCAAATTTGTGAAACATTGTCTGTGCTCCAAGTCAGTAAAATTAACTTGTAATAATGTCATACTGTGATAACCTTTTTTTAAAAAAAATACAGTTCACTAGTTGTTTTTATCTCTAATAACAGGAGTGCACACAAGTGGTGCACAGGTGCATGAATCTTTGAAATACAAAACTGAATTTAAAATCAAAATCTTAGTGTTGCTGTATATTCCTTAAAAATTCTTCCAAATGAACAAATGTTGAAAAAAAGTTGCATTTGATAAACCAGTGGTCCTCAAATTAGGGTACGAGTACCCTTTGGGGTATTTGAAAACACTTCAGGGGGTATTTGAGACTTTAACAAGGCTTCTGCAGGTATGAGCAAATGTAATTCGATGCTCTCTAATGCCTTGACAGGAATAGGGTTGTTTCTTTTCAATTTAAGAGCAATTTGAACATGAAGCCAATCATTTTAAATTGTGTTACTGTGACTCCGTTGCAAAACGTTGCATCGCTTTATTTTGTTAAGATTTATACGGTGCGTATTTTCATTAGTGACACAATCATCTGACGAATGAGGAAATATAACAGAAAGATGCTACCTTCCTTCTGGAGTTGCCTTATTATTTCCAGTATGCGGAAATGTACTTACAACTTATAATGTAGAGGAAGACAATATTGATTGTCCAATCAGTTAAGCCACTTATATTTGCAAAGCCCCCACTTAGGAAAGAGAATCCCTCACACACACACACACCATGCCAGTTGTGTTATCATCCATGAAGATTTTATACCTAAATTGGTTTCCTTTTTAACATTAACAAAAGAAAAACGCAATACAAATCAAATTTCCACAACTGTTAACTACCTTTTATAGTGTTCATGTTGGTTACGGGTTAGTTTAAAACTGCAAAAAAAACCTCAAAAGTTCATGATTGTAATATTTAGTTAATTATTATTAGTTAATTATTTAATTGACACGTTTAATGAAACATTAATCCTTTTAATATGGAATTAAATAAATCAAACATTTATTTAATTGATGATAATTAGAATTAATTAATGACACATTTAATTTATTTAATTGCATAATTAATTTATTAAACATTTAAACAATTGATGACAGTTCCATTTAATTCTTTGATAGCACATTTATTTATTTTAATTTGGTCTCCTGTCCTCCATACATCTCTCGTACGATCACAAAATGCAATTTTGTTGACGTCACAAGTTGACTACCCGTACGTCACAGGGAAAATAATCGAGCCACGATTCTCCCGCACGCAGATGACTTTTTGACAGTTACAGTAGATTTCTTACAAATGCAATTTCGAACTCTAATACATCAGACACAGATTGACAGATTTATGTTAAACGGTATCTTGACTGAAAAAAAAAATCACAGCGGGCAACATCACTGAAAAAAGGTTGAGGCACAACGCGTGAAGAAAAGCCCCCCTGGCCTGCCGCGAAGGGGCGGCTCGCATCTGCGTTACCCGCCCCGTGGGTGTGTTTAGCCGAAGCCGGCCTCCGCACCGCATCCACCTGCTCCCGCCCTGCCTCTCTCTCTCCAGTCAGGAGCGGCCAACTTTTAGTCAGGAGCGCACGCTGCGTGTCTGGACCTCTTCCACCTCGGGGACTTTGTTTCACGCTGCTTTGCGACGCACCAGGAGATGTGGATTGCGCCGCTCGCCTTTCGGGCTTTGTCAAGGCTCAAATAAACATTTTCTCCTTGATTTTTTTTTTTTTTTTTTTTTTAAATTCTCATGTTGATAAAGCCTCCCGGAAAGGACGCGCAGGTACACGGTTGCATCTGATCAAGGAGCGTTAAGAATCAGCACTCGGATTTCAATATAATTGATCTCAACTTGGAGGCGGAAGTAATCGATATTGGATTGTTTTTGTTTGTTTGTTTTTGTAAACACTGGCGAAAATGGTGTTGAAGTTTGGCTTTTAATCTAGAAGCTGATAATAGCCAGGTGGGTGTTTTTTTTCCTCTCTTCCATAATGCTTTCGTGACTATTGATGCAATGCTATTAACTATTTGTCTACCTCCTGCATATATTTTAATATTGCTTTACCACTTGCTCGATGTATTCATGAAATGTTGTATGATAGCTTTTCTGTTTGCTGTAAAGCCTCACCAGAATGTTTACTGTTCTGTTGGCCATGTGTAGCCAAGACTGCCAGTCTGTCACACACACGTTCAGTTTTGCATTTCCATCCCACTTTTATTGTTTTCATTCTCATCCCTTCACATTATGGGACACTATGGCCAATCAACCTTTGGGGAGCGTAACGCCTCAACAACTTGGGAGATTGATTTGTTGGACTGTTATTTGGTGAATTAAGTCGTGAGTAACACCAGGTCATTGAGTTGATGCGTAACTAAATATATCTTGAATGATAGATAGTAAATAATTAAATAAATACATGAATTAATATAAATATTCCACCTGAGGTTGACATGTCCGAATGTATTTAAATGCACCTCCTGTCTCGTGCACATTTGAAAAGTAAAAGATTATTATAGCTTCGTTCAATTGGGAATTTTCATTACCTTTTCTACTGCAGGTTCACGTCGCTGTTTTTCTAGCAATTTTCCTTAAAAAAACAAATGTGGATGCTGATTTTTGATCATATCAATTGCAGGTTTACCTCACTTATTGACTTTATATTTTTCCCCTTCCTAAATAGGACCAGACAAAGAATATCAATTTATTTATTTATTTATTTTTAACAAAGGTGACAGTCAAAAAGGGGAACATAAGATTAAAAATACAAACAAACCTTTGATTCTTACTTTTTGGGATTTGAAAATTATGCTGGTATTTTTGTCTACTGTGATGTACTGTACAAGGGAATATTGCATAGGTAATCATTTATTACTTACATCAGTGGTAAGAAAGAAAGAAGTAAGAAGTATGTTTTCAGCCAAATACCCCTTAATCAAAGCAAAGAACTTTTGGATTAAAAAAAAAGACATGCTATCAGTGTTTAATTCATTAAACTTTAGAACCTCTCAAAATTAATTTGTATTAGTCCACAAAAATAATCAACCTAAAGTGTCCTCTTTTGGATTACTGTAGAGATCTGATCACAAAAATAAATCAAGATCAAGTGTCGGACTTGTTCTAAAAAAGAAATTATAAATAAATATTTGCCTCCAGAAAAATATTAAAAACAAAGCTTCTTCTTTTACGACTACAATAAAGATCTGTTCACAAAAAATAATCATTAACTTAATTATTAATAAATATTTCTCCACAAAAAAAGGATAAATTGTCAGACTTGTTCTCAAAAAGAAATAATTCGACATAAAATTTTGTCCACAGAAAAATAATCAATTTAAAGTGTCCTCTTTTGGGATCACAGTAGAGATGTGTTCACAAAAATACATCATTAAATCGACAGGTAACGAGCGGCGGCGCTTGACAAGTTGGGTTGAACCATTCAAGTATGGGGGAGAATATGGCTTTTTAAACTAATGAATAAAGTACTGAATGGAGAATTTGCTTCATGGCCTTTTATTTTACTGAAACATTTAAGGTTTTTATTTAAAACCTCGAGCACCCCCTGGAGTTCCCTCAAGTACCCCCAGGGGCTTTCGTACCCCCATTTGAGAAGCATTGACTTAAACAACCGAACGGTTTTGTTTTCATATCTTTCCGAAATTCTACTCATAGTCAGTGCACTCAAATATTTTCAAGTAGTAAATGGAAGTAGACATGTTTACATTGGAATCCTGTTAATGGAATCCCTAGACTCTCCTTGTTGTCATTTGCTCTCAGTGCCTTGTTTGATTTCATTCGCTGGTGTGAAGGACTCTCAGAATAAACAGCTGGCCGGTTCGCAAATTGTCAGTAAAAGACAGTGGTTTAAACAGCTGGATTTGCTCATGCATCCGCTCTGGTGAAGCAATTTGGGCGCCTTTTGGTCTTTGCAGACTTTTGAAGTGGACACACGAGGTCGTCTGTACATTTTTTTGGATAGAATTCATTATTTCTTACAACCACTGCATCGTTAGTGTGCGAACGTCAGCAAAATTTGATGTAAGCATGAGGACGTGTTATAACACGGTATGGCTTGACACTGTAATTTAAATTATTACATTTGAATGATGTTATCAGACAGGAATGCGCTTTTGTTTTGTGGAGATGCGATACACGCACGCAATAAATTTTTCGGCTAGTGGAAATGTGTAACAAATCTCCAAAAGCTTGGCTCTGTTCCATCAGCGTGCATCGGCGTTAAGAGACTTACAGTTAAAGTTCAGGGCCGCTGTTCCAGAACTTGCAGCGATGGGCCCCATGGGAGCCACTGACTTGACATTTCACATCAATGAATAAACAAAAATAGGGGAAGAATCTGTCAGGTTTGTAAAGTGTTTGTTTTTTCTTTTTGCTGATGGGTTCAATTTTGTTCCTGCAGATTGTTTTTTTGGGGGGGGTTCAATCACCAATTGTGTGCTACTGGAAGTGGAGCGGCCATGCAGCTGCACAGTCTGTGGGCAGTCCGCACCCTCCTGGCGCTGTGCAGCTTTGCTCAGGGGAACCCGATGAGCAATGAGCCACTGGCTGCACCTCGCGTCTTTGTCTCCTTCAAAGGTAAGATCTTTCTAATTTGCATTTTTTTTCCGTATTGTTTCCAGCTGCAGTGTAAGAAATGGGTTGGGATGCAAAGGTTGTTTCCCAATTTTAATCTATACCCACTGTCTGATTAGTCTTCATACTTGTCTTTTAACTCATTCAATCCCAAAGACGTAAATATACGTCTTTAGAGAGTTCGGAAATTCAGTCCCGGGTACCGAGTTTGTTTTTTTCTCTCTCTAATTTTGAACCCCTGTATTAGAGGGGTTGCGAAATAAGTCCCATCATGTCATGCACAAGGTGTAAAATTATACGTTATACAGTACTCCAGATCAACTCGTACCAAGAAATATGGCCGAAACTTATTCAGTGACACTTATTCAGACACCTTTACCCTAATATTTTGAAAAAAAAAATGTATATAGTTGCAGTATTTTTTGGGTACAAGTTGATCTCGAGTACTGAATAAGTCAACACCCCCCCTTTAAGGTAGGTCTAAACCCAAGATGTATATATATATATATATATATATATATATATATATATATATATATATATATATATATATATATATATATATATATATATATATATATATATATATATATATATATATATATATATATATATGTTGGTGATTGCAATTTACATTGAAGCTTAAGGCCTGAAAGGATATGGATTTTACATTTGGATGATACTTATGTACTGTAGTTGCAGCTCTTTCGTGTCTCCCCACTCTGGAAGTCGAAACTGAACTAAGTAAAACCTTATTTCTGAAAATGTGTCAGTGTTTCAAAACAATGGGGCTAATTGTTATAACAACAACTCCCACACTGAGCTTCTCAGCCAGTGACTTGGCAACAAGGCTGGACGCTATTCCAGTGCGAAGGAAAGATTTTCATGCAGTGGCAAAAGCATAGTAATGATAAAGACAAAAGATTCAAGATTCAAGAGATTTATTGTCATGTGCATAATTGTACCTCACAAGAAAAATTCTTATGCTGTTCACTGTTTTTACCCTGGCTCACCTCTGGTCTTTTCAAATTAAGAGCAAATTCATTGGCACATGAAGAAACTTTTCTGATGAATTGCGTTATGATGAGTCATTTGCAAAATGTTTTTACGCTTTGTTTTGTTAAGGTTTAATAGATTCAGAGATAAAAGTGATGATGTTACATGATCTGTCTTCTGGAGTTGACAAAAAATACACGGAGAAATGCCACTACAAGTTCCAAAGTGACTTCTTGTGTGGTATTTTGTCCAGTCCCTTGATTTTTACATCAAATGCATTTGAAATCACAGGGAAAGCATTGAAAGAAGACACTAGGGAGCTGAAATTTCACCCAGATGGTGACGACGTGTCAAAGCTCAACATGGCACCAACACTTAGTTATCACACCAGCAGGAGTGTGCAATTCCTTGGCAAAAATACTCCATGAAAGACGAGAAAGAAAATGACCCAAAAATGGTCAAAATACCGCACAAGGGTGAAAAAAAAGTCAGGCTTGGATGGCATCTGTTTAAAGTCTTTTTTTCATACTAAAATACTTTGAGCTTTTTAGGGGAAATATTTCTCAGAGCCGCTGTATTATAGAAAAATTACAGCTAATTAATTAACGTATTTAATCACATTTGTCACTTTACTACACAGTTAAAGGAATGATAAGGCGCATGTAATAACTTGTTGGCCATTATGTGATCATTCCCGGGCGATGTGTCTTTTATGGTCGGCGCGTTAGCGGCTGTACAAATGAGGTGAGATGGATTCTGCAGGGGTCGGCGCATATTATCGAGAGCAAATTGCCAAGATCAGTCAAGCGGAGCGCCATCCCCGAGGCCCGTCCAGCTCGGAGATCCAGCCTTTGATTAGCATCCAGAGAAAAGCCCAAGAAGCGTGGGGCAGCGCCGCTGTTTGCTTTGCTTTCCATTTCCCAGCGCTCCCTCCGACAAGTTGACTTCATTAAGTGGACCGCCACCACGCATTGTTCAAGTCCCTTTCCTTCTTTAATCAAGAAGGATTTAACGCATCGCTGAGCACACCCACCGGCCAGTCTTTTTCGTTTGGCATTTCAAATGTCATTTTGGTCCGCTACGCACGGCTTGAATGTTTTGTTTTTTTTGACAAATATATATTTGTGTGCCTACTTTTCTGAAGTAGTAGTGAGACTACGCTATTGAATGCTTGAAATGAGCTTGATTAGCTGATTTGCAGCTTGAGGCAGCCACGACTATTTGATTTTGGTTAAATAAAAGACGCTAGACTGCCTTGTCTATCTATTTGTGTTTGACTCTCCAGTCGATATGAATTTCGCAGTCTACTGAAGCCGATTCCCTCGGAGGAATGCACGCCCTGCATTCAATATCGGGACTCTATCTCCTTTAATTGCTTTTGGAGAGACCCGTGCGGTCCTCACCTTGACAAGCTGGCTGCGCTTCCTCTGATGCTTTAGGACTTGCAGTTTTGGCTTAAGCTCTTTGAGAACGCACTGCAACTCAAGACAAGTACATTTTTTGTTTGTAAACATTATTATGTAAGGCATGTAAACAACACACACACACACACACACACACATATATATATATATATATATATATATATATATATATATATATATATATATATATATATATATATATATATATATATATATATATATATATATATATTAGAGATCGACCGATATGGGTTTTTCAGGACCAATACCGATTATTAGTGACATTGAATAATGCAAACACTGAACGTTATTGAAATGCCTAAAGCATGTTTATTGAACCAGACAAATAGAAAATAATAGCCCAAACACAAAAATGCGTCATCGGCAAAACTGGAAGTGCTTCTATCGGCAAAACGACAAAAATATACCTTAATATCGATACTCATGTGTGTGAAATACAATAAAATAAAATTTATGGCATTCCTGCTTGATAATTTACAGAGGATGGTGTCAGATAGCATGCTGTTCGATTAGTGCGGCCATCTGCAAACGTGGAATTCTTCATATCGGCCTGTCCGATTAAAAAAAGTAAAAAAGGGAGGGAGGGGTGATACTGATATACGTCAAAATTCCAAATAATGGCACAGATAATCGGTCCATCTCTAATACATATGTGTGTATATATATATATATATATATATATATATATATATATATATATATATATATATATATATATATATATATATATATGTATATATAATCTCTGCTGAGAAATGAAAGTCGAGACCTTCAGCAGGTTGTTTTTGTAGAAATCTCAAATTGGACATATGTCTAAAATTCTTAATTTTGCAAGTGAATCAAAACTAATCAAATGATATCCAATATTCTGAACATGGCTTCCAGGTCTGCACTCAGTTTTTATGACAGTGCAATGAAACCATACTGAGTATATGTGCATGTTAGAAACAGTATTACCACCAACAAGACAAGAAAGCCTGAGTGAGAAAGTTCGACGAAGAACTTTTTCTAAGCTTACTACGTCTTTTTCACCGGTAAACTGAGCAGAAAAGCAGACTTAGCAAGAAGCCTGCCAGTTTGGACAGGAAAGGTGTAATCAATGTCAGACAAGAAACCTGTTTTCAATGAAGTAGGTGCAGGAGTGAAACAAATCTACCCCCGGGTAATCAGTTGACATCTGAAGATTAGTTGAGACAAGACCAAAGAGACATACAGTATTTTTCTGGAACTATATATATATATTTATATGGTACTCCACTTCAGCCCCTTCCTTCAGAGTAAAATCAAGGCCAAATCCAATGGGACAAGAGAATTTGGGTCAACTTTGCCATAATACACAAATGTACCACTGGCTTTGCAGGTGCCAGTGTTGTCCCAAATACAACTCATCTGCATGCACAACAACAAATAGCCAAACTCAGGTTCCTCTTTTCACTTCAGATACTTAAGTCAAAACATTAATTTCCCAATGCTTAAGTGTATGGAATTGAATGTCTGGACTCTTATAAAAAAACAAAACAAAAACAAAAAAAACATGAAAATACATCCATGGCATTGAGTGAGTAGGCTGTATGTCTTTTGAGCTTTAATAATTGGAAATCTAGAAAACAGGTGAGGAAGATGTGAACTGAAAGTAAGTTTTAAAGTTCATCCACTCTTAGGTTGTTGTCAGCGGTTCACTGCCAGTTTATCTCAGGGCGCGTCCATTTACTACCGCTCCGTCACGTCCACTAGTAAATGTTTACATGGTTATTAACATTGTTCATACAAAACACATTCCAGTGACTATTTTATACTCATTTCATGTTAGTAGTGCAATGAGTCATTATTTTTAACTTTGATGACAGCTAAGCCCACGTGAACTCAATTTTCTTGTAGAATTAGACAGAATGGCGTTTCCTGTATTATATTTTTATCTTGGTGTTTAACCTTTTTTTCAGTGATATATCTGTGACTTTTATTTTTTTGCAATGTGCTCTTTAACCAGCCCAACAACAAAGTGCTGGACCATCTGTGTCTGATCTATTGAAAAATTTAGCTGAGAAGCTTCATCTTCCATTTTGTTTGCTCTTAATTTGAAAAGAAATAATGTTCTTGTAGGGCATTTGTTGATTCCTGCAGAATCCCTGTTAAAATCTCACTTGCCGCCTGACTCTACCCCCAGGTGTATTCGTACCCCCATTTGAGAACCACCGATGTTTTACTACCTATTTCAATGCTTGTGTTTAATAACGAGTGATGTTTCCCCCAATACTTCAAACATAGACCACATTTATGCTTGGAATGATTTTACAGCTCTGGCAGACCACAAGCAGCAGCCCACAAAACCAGTACTCTTGTTTTGTGTCGCTTAAATGTAACGCTAAAGCTAATTACTGTACAGCTTGCTAGTGTCAAAATAAAGACGGTATCAAAGCTGTGACCGGAAAAAGAAAAACAAACAGTGCTTTAATACAACATAGGTCAGAGCTCATCGCATATACAGGAAATCAATTTATAGCGCTGTAAAAATATGTTCTCCTGTTATCTTATCTCTTATAGACACACAATTGCAATATAAATATTTATTGAATTCAAATGAAAAAGGGGTGATGCCAGTTTAAATATTAACTATGGCTATAACTATCGAGTATTTTTGATGTTTTTGATATTTAGAGATTCTACAGAAAATTTGACTCAAATATCAAATATTCAGATGAAATATATCACGCCAGCCTATATGGAGCACTCCAGTGCTGCTAGTTAGCTGCTAATTTACTCTGTCAGGCACTGCTATAACGAAGCTCGAGCCATCAGTAAACACTTTCAACATGTGTCGTATGTCAATGTTAGCATAATTTAATCATAATTACGTTGTTTTTAGTGTGCCCTGAATTGACGATTGAACAGTATTTCAGAACAATGTTGTGTTGTTTGGATTGGGACTTGAAAGCAACAGTTGCAAGAGAGAGACTAGTCCAACTTTTACGACGTGACACGCTTCTGGGAACGTCAAAAAAAAAAGCGTACCAAGACTTTCGTGTGCATGTTAAATCATAAACTAAGGTTTGTTTTTAAGTCGGGCCTTCTCTGCTGTGTTTTCATCATGGAGATCCTCAACAATTGCTGCTGCGATTGGCTTGACATCTTTTTTATGATGTCTTCATTAATAAGTGGGTATCTGGGGCAGGAACAAAATGCTTTGAGTATTCTTTTACATTTTTTTTTTGAGGTACTCGAATTACTCGAGGATTCGTTGCAGCTTTCACTTTGCTGTGATCCAGCTGTAAAGACAACCTAACAGCTACAGTGCGTTGCTAGCTGGCAAGAACCTCAGCGCAAAATCAAAAACGTCGGGTACGTTGAAGGCTGAGTTGAGGTCACTTTTTACTTATGTTTTACTTTGTGTTGGGGGGTATTTGTCTTCTCCTGTAAGAAAGCCAACAGAAGCTCCCTTGTAGTAGAGTTTGTTTCACATTGAAATCCAGAAAGCGGTTAGAGTGACGGTAAAATGGAAGGAATTGGAGCTGGACAAGCCGCATGTCTGTGCGCACCTCTAACCTAACTCATGACCCCGACTTGGGAGATGGGCAGCAGCAGCAACATTATTGAACTTCAGTCTATGAATCGACTCATTCTATTGGGTTAAATTGTCCCTGAGGTTCAAAGGGAATCGATTTCTGCTTGGGTGGTCTTATTTTTGGTAAAGTATAAGTGATTGTTTAACAGCTGGCCACTGAGACCCATGTTATTCATTTGTGTCCACTGTAGTGGACATTGTTTTTTCCTCTATAGGTTTAGACTCATGTGATTAGCCTATTAAGTCCTAATGAGCTCAGTAGAGGACATCCTGGCCTTTTCGGTGATGTCTCATGTGTGTGAATGGGATTAAATTAACCCGTGTGCGGTATTTCGTCCAATCCTTTGATCTTTACAAAGGCATTCTATATCTTTGAAAAAAAAGACACTTGGGAGCTGAAATTTCACCCAGTTTGTTACATGTCAAATTTCAACATGGCACGACCACTTAGTTATTAGTGCCATCCTTTGGCAAAAATACTGCAAGACTGATGTGGGGAAAAATGACCCAAATATGGTCAAAACACCACACAAGGGTTAACTTTGCATCAATAAAATGAACACAGTAGAGGACACAAATGAATAGGCTCCGTCTCGGGAGGATATCAGATATGCACAGGTGATTAAAAGATAAGGGTTAACACGGTTCTATTACGTCCCCAGTTCAGACTTAAGTGGAAGTGATAGAATGGCAGCAGCGCTAGCTAAACCCTCTTGGAATTCTCCCTTTCCTAAAGCAGTTAAGGCTCTTTAACCTTTCACACTGGAACTGTAAAATCAAAGAGTTTGGCATTCCTAGCATGGCAGCGCTACTTTGTTTTTGCATGTTCGGAAATTGGTCTTCTTTTGACAGTGTCACACCCGTACAGGATCTTGAGTCAGGTTTCAGGCTTTGTCTGTAGCTGGCCTCTGAGAAACTGAGACCGGTCCTCCGCAAGACCGAGGACCTAGACTGTCTTTCCGTCTTGTGTTGCCTGGATATTTTGTTGCATCTGTTGCAAACTGCTCCTCAGTCGGCTTAAAATACAAGGTGAAACTCCTATCATTTTTAAGCACTCATACTGGATTTAAAACATGGCTGTTTATCTGGCTGTCCTAAAAGTAACTTGAGGGTACATTAAGTGACTCCATATGTTAAAGCAACGTGAAACAGGACTGTTTTTTATTTCTTGAAATGAAAAAAAAAAAAAAAAAACTGGCAGAGCAAGGTTTTCAGATGGTTTCTGTCAGGCTTCTGAGGCTTGTCAGTTTTATGAACACTTTTTATGAATATACAGAAACCCTTCTTTGTTCAACTATATATATATATATATATATATATATATATATATATATATATATATATATATATATATATATATATATATATATATATATATATATATATATATATATATATATATATATATATATATATATGGGCACTTGTGATGAGGTCACACTTATGTGAAGAAATGTGGCTGTTTGCATGACACGGAAGAGTAACCACTGTAAGAGTCCTTGGGTGCAGTACAATGCACAAACTTTGATGTCTTTGTAGTCCTGTGGTTTTGAAATGCTGATTTTCCTGTTTTTGGAGTAGGCGTTAATTATAATGCATGAGGATGGACTTCAGTTAACGTCCATTGAGCCTTGTCCAGAGCCAGCTGTGACCCCCTGGAAGGCTGTTTTTGTCAATGACCCATCCTTTTTGACTCGGTCCCCCGGCGGTGCCTCCTTGTGATTAGTAACGAAGTGAAACAGGGGAACTCTGCCATGCAATTCTCCTTGTTGCTGTTTTTCGTTTTTTTTTGTTTTTTTTTTTGCCATCACCCACACACCATTGCCCAAAGAAGACCCTAAAGCTGCAGGGGCGTTTGTGTAGGTTTGGGTCTCATTCAGAAAAGTTCATTCACACTCTGGGAGACCTGGGGGTGGCCATCAAACTGGCATCAGACTTTTTGGGGTCCATGAATGAGGTGCACAGCCTCCCGCTGGACCTCCTCCGTGAATCTTATAGATTCCCCAGCCCTCGCTCAAAGAGCACACTGTGAAGCAGTAAAAAGAGGACGAGAGGTGAAAAATGAGGTCTTTACATTGAGGGGGGGAGGGGGGGTGTCAGGAGTAGCAGTTTAAACACAGCAGCGTATTCCGGCATTGTGCCGAACAGAAAACGGGTGATGCAAATGACAGCGGATTATGAGATTTAGAGGGAGTGTCGGGAAAACTATTTGGCAGTACCCGAGTGTTGCTCATTTAGTTTCGTCACACCTCCTTTTGATTGTCTCATTTCCCCGCTCGTTTGAGCAAGATGCATGAGCTTAACGGCTATGAGAGGCCTCATTGTTTTGTAAATCTTAGAGTGAGAGGGTGGTACTACTAAATCCATGTTTGACTTCCCGATTGCTTGTTTTTCTACTTTGCCATTCAATGGAAAGGTAATGAATACTTTATTGCCAGTTGACCATGTGACTTTCGGCCGGCATATTTAATACCCCCCCCAGGAAAGTCCTGTGGTGTTTCCCAGACTTTCCAAGTAGGCTGCTTTGCATTTCCTCTCAGAAAGACAAACGGCCTCGAGTCCTAGATGAACTGTTCTGACCGAGGGAGGCACAGAGGGAGGATACGAACGAGGATTTCACTCCGACTTGTGCTTGTTTTCCCCCATTCTTGGAGACAATCTAAAGTCTCTCTGACGCTACAGTTTGGATCCGATTTCATTCCTTCAAACTTTGACTTTTTTTTTTTTAATATCATCCAGAGTTGCATAGGATAGGACTTTATTTGTCTTTTCCCTATGTGCAATGCCTGATATTTTACTTCTCTGTTTGATGGTTCTCAAAAGGTTCTCAAAAGGGGATGTATGAGTGCAATTCGGGCGGTATAGAAGTTTTTAAACAGACACCACCAAATTTTATTTAATGCCTTGAGAGGAACAGAGCTTATTTTTCAAATTAAGAGCAAATTGATTGGAACATGAAGCAATCTATTGCTGAATTGGATTATAGGGACTTCTTTGCAAAATCGTGTATGACTTTGACTAGGTTCATTCACTTCCGTAAACACGTTAAGTACACCTGCTGTGTGTGACATCACGGACAATATCTACTCCATAATATGCTCAAAATGTAAGTCTATACATTTATTAATAGTTCATTATTACTGCCCTTATTGCTCTATTATGTTTTGTTTTATTGTCTACTTTATTATTTGCTCGATTATGGAATGTAGGCTGCTTGGGGAAGTGAACAGAATAAGAATTTCATTGTGTAGTATTACTATGCATCTGAAAATAAAACTTGAATCTTGAATCACAATGTCCCTAATGCGCATGCGGGACTGTTCTGGGCTGTTTTGCATTCAAACACAGATCACATTTATTTGGAAACATGAATGACCTCACAATTAATAAAAAAAAAAAAAAAAAGATTTCAGAAAAAAAGTGTGAGCCGAGCGCTTACGTTTTATACAGATGCTCATTTTTATTACCAGCCAGAAATAAAACAATATCATCCGATCTATAAACATTTGGATCAAAAAGAACCGACCCAATATTTGCGTCGATTTCACCCAACTTTATGTTTTATACAAAACATGCCTATTTCTGAGGTTGACGTACAAAACGACACACTTTCTGCGGTACTTTTATTCAAAACAACCCTTAAAGTTCAATCAAGTTGACTCAAGTACTCGATCGGTCTTTTTTTGACCCATAATTGGGTTATTTTTCATTCTGGTGCAACCGGCAGGCAAATGAGCAAGACTGTGTAAGGAGATCTTGCTGGAAGAGGCATTGAGAAAAGGTAATTGATTGGAATTAATGAGCTCTGAGAGATAAATGATGGTTAAGGTGAGATTTGACACTTGTAATGATATATTATAGGGATAGAAGGCCTAATGGATTTAACTGTTCACTAAGGCACACGTAAAGCTCAGTCAGGTGTTAATGAACAATCTCAAGGCATTTTCAGACTCATTTTTGGACACTTTGTGCCAGAAACTTGACTTTTGTTTCCTCAATCTGAAATTTTTAATATGCGTTTTTCTATTACTGGAGGCTAACATGAATGTAGTTAGGTATTCAAAATAAATGATGATTGTACAGTAACAGTCTGTGTGTGTATGATTATGAGTAGTCAAGAAAGTAAACAACCGAAAGTGGGAGGCGATACTTATTATAAAAAGAAAAATACATTTTTTCAATTATTTCGAGACAACGTGTTTTTTTCTTTTGGTAAAATATTTTTCACAAACATAGTTCAGGGTGCTCCCAGCGTCATCAACACGTCGTACTAAAATGAAATGAAAAGGCCTAGTTTTTCACTGTAAATTTATTTTGTAAAAATAAACAGACAAACATGTTTTCATTTCAATATCTTTATTTAACAACGAGACATTTTTTTTCATTTAAATTACAGAAATCCTCTTTTCATGATTTGGTTGCTGGTTTGGACTGTAACAAGTCAGAAAATTGACAAAAATGTTAATCATTTTCTAAAGTAAGAGCAGATGTTTGCAAAAGTCTTGTTTTGATTCAACGCAATTATATTCTGCTTTCATACAGTGGAGGAAATCTTTGAATAAATCCAAGCGAGAGGCATGTTGACGATTTTAGATTTCGAATTCATTAATCGATGATTAAAAACAATTTGATAAATTTTGTATTGGATTAGCTGAAATTAATTAATTGATTAACCATTACACCCCTATCTTTGTTTTGATTTCAAACAAAAGATGCAGAGTGTTCCTTGGAACAGAAATTCTTTTGAAGTTAACTAAAATTTAAAAGAAAGAATTCCCAGATTTAAAGTAAAAATATACAAATAAAAAAATGACAACTGCCAAATAGCGGCACCGTTTTTGTCCAGCGATCCATCAAATTGTGATGCATGTATTTCCGTTCAAGTAAAGTTGACGTCCTTTCATAGAGTTAAGCCATAACCGGAGGAGGATCGAGTTGTGACTTGTTGTGAAATAACAGCAAGCAGCAGGATTAGAATCGATGCAGCGACAAGCCTTTCACTCCTGGGGCCGACCTCTTCCTCCTTGCTTTTATTTGAACACATCCCTGATCTCGCTTAGCAACCTCAACTCGGCGATGGCCTCTCGAGGCGTTGGGGATAATTACTCACAACCGTCTATGAATAGAGCTGTCATAACTGGGGGATGAGGATCAGAGTTATTCGGTACCGCCCCAGCCCCTGAAAAGCCCTCGAGAAACCCCGCTGTGATCACAACTTGAACCCTGCATCTGATTTTCACACTTCAAATAAACTACTGCATTTACCTAAATATTAAATTATAAAACCTTATACGGTAACTGTACTGTTATCCCTTCCCATCCGTTGAAATCTTTTCAGTTCTATTTCATAGTTGTTCAATAAAATGACACCTTGAACAGATACACACATTTGTCACTATAAGTCGCAGGGCTCAAATCACCAGAAAAAAAAAATCAGGTCGCAAATGTCCGCTGTGCCTATTAGTAAGGTAGCATATATTACACGATATACAAAGTAGAAATGCCTTTTAATGTTGTCGTTTTAAAAACACACACCATGATGTGTTATACATGGGCAGCCATGATATATGTAACCACTTAAGTTAGGGTTTGACTCAGTAAAAGGGGGGTGTCGAATTGTACTGAAAAAAAAATACAGCCATTATTTTGTCATTTACATTTGAATGGACTGAGAACCAGTTTGACCATTTTAAATTGCAGCAGTAATTGTCGCAATGTTTTGAATAAACAACCAGAGAGTTTCTAATTTCATTAATGAACTGTAACAATGTTACCCAGAGCCAAAAATTGAAAATTATAGACATGTTCATGTGAGAGGATAATTAAAGAGTGTTTGTTTTGCATTAGGGGACGTCTGTGCTTTTTAAGACCTCAAATGCTCCTTTTTTTTTCTTGATGGATTTCTGGCAGAGGCACAATCAATTTATCCTTGTTGATTACTCGACTTTGTCAAGATAATCTTCGCTGGTTGACCGCAATTTCTGTTTTGACTTGTCTCACTTGCCGCCAATTAAAATGTTTGAGACAAATAGCATGCAATTGCTGGTTGAGAGCTTTTGTTTACAGATGTCTGCTGCCTCCAGCAATGAAGGCGAGGTGGAAAGATTCAACAGCAAGCATGCATGCACAAGGTCTATGGCGGGGATAGAGCAATTTTCGGCACCAATATTTTGTATGTTGACAAATATGGGCATCGGCCTTTTATAAAAATATGATGGCTGATAATAGATCATTTTAAAACATCTTAACTTCAGGGAACTCTTTTTTTAAAAATTGTCAGGAAACTGGGAACAGTCTATTACTTTTTTATTTAAAAAAAACGTGAAATTATTCTTTTTTTTCAACATTGGAGGACTTTATTTTTTGGGACAACAGTATTGGGAGATATTTAGACCTTTCATTTAACTATTTAGGACATGCAAATGACCCTTGAAGTTCACCAAATGCTTTCTTTGAATTTCACAACAAAAGCATATATGTTGTCTTAAATTTATTGGATAAATACATTAAGATTAATAAAATCTTAAAAATTGTTACACATATTAACCTAGATCATTTTCTGTATAAGTAAACAAATAAACATAGGATGTCCAAGACTCTTTGTAGATAAGTAAAAATACGTCTTTGGGAGTGAACGAGTTAAGATTTCAATACAAAAATCAAATGAGATGAAGCCGATTGTGCTTCACCGATTAAAATGGATTTATGGTCTTTGTCATTTTTAATTTGGAAGGAGAAATGATGTATGGTCTTCGGCTGTTGTCGGAATTTTATAGCAAAAACCTTTCAGGTCTGTTGCTCGTGAGGCTGTGCTAGAGTCGCTCGCGCAGAGGTTACAGTGTAGGATATGTCGAATATCAAGTCTGACAGGCGTGTGTCCGTTTTGAATTGAAAGTCAAGTGTGCAGACACCGACTGGTCATTAAAATTTGGATTCTGTCACACTTGAGCACATTTCCTCAGCTGTCAAATTGTCCATGTCCGTTCCCCTGTGTGGTTGTCACCTCAGGCACAACAGAGATTAGGAAAGCGCTTCTTTTTTTTTTTTTTTTTTAATGAGGAACATCGTGATGGGAAGTTAATGTGTGATGGCAATGCTTTTACTTCACTATATTTTTAATGACCTCTAGGAGGTGTGTGCATCCTATTTAGTTGATTGTATAGATTTGGACAATGGTTGGGCAAAAAAATCTAATTAATTCGATGTTTGTCATTTGAAATATTGAAGATTTGAAAAATCGTGAAATGGGTGTTTTGCAAAAGTGGTAGAATGCTGGACAACTGGTTTGCAAGACATGTTTACAATAGTTACTATTTACTATTACTCATTCTGCGCCATCTTTTTTCTGACCCTCCTTTACCCTAACACTTCTAAATAAGTGAAAAAAACAAACTAATATTGAATGCCTTGAAAGATACGTAAAAATACATCTTTGGGATTGAATGAGTAAATTTTAACCACAGGATTTTTGTTTTGATAAATCAAACCTATAAATAAATGTTTGTTGGATTTATTGCTTCAATTAAAATCATAATCACCCATGACTACTGGTGAAAAAAAATGAGATTTTATTGTTGGGCCCAATTGCCCATGCCAATGGTACACTTTTAGGGCTCTTATTTTTGTAGACAGCGCATGTGTTCTTAGTTTACGTAAACACCAGTGCATCTAGATTTTTGCGTCCATGCTAGCCTACTGTTGCATTAAAGTACCACCCCCATGCCTTGATTGGTCAATGGTCTCACCAGGAGCCATTCACGTGTCTTGTTGGACTTCCCGTCTCCCACTTGAAACTCATACTGCTGTTGGCAATTGGAATTTCAAGTGTAAACTGGTTGTTATCATGTTTGGTCAGCTACAGGTTTCACTCTAATTAGACTTTGGGGCGTCGCTAATATAACCACGGCTCTCCGTGAGACTACAGCCAAAGGAATGGGAATGGGAAGGGATAACAGTACAGTTACTATATAAGGTTTAATAATTTAAGATTTCATATACGTATGTACTGCAGTATTTCGACATCCGAGGAGTGCCTGTGGCAAGTGCATTTATTGTTAACTAGTCTGTCTGTCATGCAGGGACTCTTCACAGCATATGTCTCTGCAGTAAAGCTTTTTTTTTTCTTTTTAATGAAAAAAAATCCGCCATGCACTGATAGGAGAGGAGCGAAGTAGCGAGGGATCACTGTATTGGGAATTTGGCTGACCGTGCTGTGCCAAGCTGAGTGGATCAAGTGCATCTTCTTTTACACCTGCCAATTTAGCGGCTGAAAGTAGACCACACTTTAGAACATTTGAAAGCAAGTTGAGATGTCGGTAGACAAATTCTATGCTTTTGTACTTTTTTGAACAAATATTATGATGTGGTTTGGTGGTTTGAAGTCAACGGTATGTTGTACTGACACGATCGGCGCCTCACATTCTTCCGCATGCTTGTTTTCAAGGCTGTGTCCTCTCCGGGGCTTAAGTGTGTTCCATTAATACCGACTCATGTGTTGCTTTCTTAGTACATTTCGTCTGATATTGATCAAAGTCGAAAGGGGAGCCCTTAAGTGAATGTGTAAAGCCTCCCGGTAATCAGTGATTGACGTTTGCTATTTCGACTGGCGATTCAAGGTTACATCGATTCCGTCTGTGCAAAGCAGAGCAGCGGGGCAAAGCGCCGAACAAATGATGAAAACACTCAAAGCACACAAAACACTCCCTGATTTTTAACTGACAGAACGTGTACAAGCTGGTCTTTTAATTGAAGCCCTGACAAAATTTCAATCCATCATGTTGATCATTTTATTATTAAATGTGTGGGTGGCAGAAACGCCACGTTCGCATAGATCTCAATGTAGGAAATTGGAGAAGCCTCTCCTGATTTTGAAAGCATATATCCTGAATTGAGAAAGACGTTATGTGGTCATGGTTGAATAAAACGTCCATAAAGGGGTTTGAAGAAATAACAAAGGTCGGTCTGGCACTGAGTTTGAATTTTATTTCCAGTCACTGACAAAGCAAACACCCAATATTCCTTCTTTTGAGGAAGCATTAACCATAAAAGAACGATTGTCGGGAGAAAGGACTGCAGGCGCCGCCGATATTTGGCATTGATAAATAGTAGTATCTGATTAAAAAAAAATAAGAGGGATCACTTTAAAACTGTTAATTTCAGTGAACTTTTTCTTTAAATTGTTAATAAACTTTATTCAAGATTATAAAACGAGTGAAATTTTTGCATTTTTGATATTTCAGAGAGCTTTACACTCGAAAACCAAAAGGGAAGTTTTTTAAGTTTTCGTATTACTTCTTAAGACAAGCTCCTTGAACAGTTTGTCAAATTTTTTACAAAGAAATATTTGCATTGTTTATGTTTGTTTTTTTAAAAAAAAGATGTTGTTTAACATACCAAAACTTGAAAGAGCACTCAATTCTTGAGTAATCACCGATACCAACTACGAAAGAATATTAAAGACAGACCTCTATATCCCAAATAATACATTTCCTTAAACTGCAAAGAATTTAAATTCGCATGTCTTTTTTCAAGGTCCTATTCGTTAAAAAGGGCTACAAGCAGGTGGCCGATACTCTATTATGATACTATGGTATTGTGCCTAAATTGGCAAATTTAAACAAATGGTCTTAATATACGGTAACTTGTTAGTAATATTTTCTCAATTTAAAAACTCAGGCCAGTTTTGCTAGATTCAAGCACTTTTTCCAGATACATTCTCATAAATTAATCAGGAAAGATTTTCTTTTTTTTAATTATACAGGTGCAATGCCATAATTTTTAAATGAGACAACCCCAAGATAATGACTTTAAAAAATGACAAGCATAAGTAGATTTAACATAATTTGAAAGCATAATTTGTGTACGACCTTCCTTATAACAAGATTTTTAATTTGTATACTGAATATATTTTCAATAAACTAAATTAAGGAAAATTGTTTTGTTCTTAAAGCGATAGTGTGATTTTTTTTTGCATTCGCCTGTTGGAGCTTTAGGGACATCACGGTAAATGCAACACCTCCTGCGGTCCATATCTATAACAGACATGGCGATCTCCAGAGGAGTGCCACCCCCTATGTAATATAATTAATGATAACTAGACCTGCGTTTATATTTAAAACATCCCGTTAGTCATTAAGAACATGTGTATTTGAAATTTTGAATCATTGAATTTATTCATTTTTAATGAAAAACAATCTTCAATCTTACACATTGTCCCTTTAAGATGTAGATCATTCAAAATCAACTATTAATCGTGTGACCAAAATATAATGTTTGAGCATAAAGATCAATTGCTAGATTCAATGTCTTGAAATAAGTGTTGCACAAAATATTTTTCCTTTTGAGACAATAAAATAGCACTATGTATTTCCTATTATAAGCATTTTTTCCTTCTTAAAACGGACTTTTTGCAGCGTGTGAACGGACTTACTTTGTATCCATTCCATGACAATGCTAAACAGATTGCCATCGTGTGTCACACTTGTTTGCAAGCGATTTAGCTATGCGTGTTTAATTCCATGCTATGCATATTATCTGTACATATGTGAAAAACGGGGATGAGCCCCAAGAATGCATGCCATTGCTCTAAAGACCACACGCACTTCACATCACAGTTCCCCCTCACTCGTTCGGTCTTATTCCAAAGCGATCTACCTCCTGCAGTTATCAGGCTGATTCTATCAGCCTGTTAGTTGCACGGAGATTAACGGTGACAAACTGGGATGAGTAAATCGGCTTGGCAAACTCACTGACCCGCCATCCTCTTCCCACCCTCACCGCCTCTTATCCATTATCTCGCTTCAGTCACCTTACACTGGTACAGAGGCATGCCTGCAAAACCGGCTTGCCGTATAAAAACTGATAAGGCTCGAATAAATTAGATCAAGAATTACAACATGTTTGGCATTTTAATGTTTTAATAGTTGGCAGGCTTACGGCAAAGTGGATTTTAGATGATTTTGACATTTGAGACACACTACATATTGTGGTCAAAATTATGTTTACACTGTATTTAGTGAATGACAGAATAGACTCTCTCCTTTGCGCCCACCTCCAGGTATAAAACAACACAGCACTTTTATTAATTCGTGTTCATTCGCCAATTCAGGGCACCATAAAACACCATATATCTCCAGGTACAAGTCGACTTTGCTTAAAAGTCGACACCACTAATATGGGGGTTGAAATAGGCGGGGAAAATGTGATTTGTAGTCAGAAAAATACGGAAATTACGTTGGCATACGATACTTGTTGCTAGTATTTACCGGCGGCTTTGGCTCCATTATAGCTGCGTCCAGCAAAAATTGCTACCTAGCGGTGTGCAAGTGCTCCATATTGGCTGGCTCAGAGTGTCGCAGCTGCTGTTCCTACTGATCACTTTTTTCATGCAGAGCAGTGAACTCTATCCAATGTTGCAGTATATCTATATTGAATGTTTTTTTTTTCTCACTGTGCTCACAGCAATTTTCCTCAGATCAAAATTTATAGATGGGAAGTAGAAAGTAGTTAGTTAGTAAGTAGTTTAAATTTAAGTAAAAAAAAAAAAGTTGATAATCAAAGATGTAAAAAATTGGGTCATTCAAAATGAAATGTGTTATTTGGTCATATATATATATATATATATATATATATATATATATATATATATATATATATATATATATATATATATATATATATATATATATATATATATATATATAAAATTTTAGCTGAATACTCGATATTTGACCCGCTGTTTCTGTAGAGTATCCAAATAACAAAACTGTCAATAGCTGTAGCCCTACACTGGGACAACCCATCTCCTAGATTAATTATTTACTTCTTTCTAGAGCTAATTATCTTGTTCTGTCTCCGAAACGGGATAAGAGCCGAGAGTCTTAGAATGCCTTTAAAAACAGCCGTGATTTAGAGACGTGATTTAGAAGACCTTTTGCTCATTGCCGGTACTTGCAGTCTTCGGGTTACGAACAAGTTCTATTCCCACCCTGGAAACGTAACCCATATTTCCGCGTAACTTGGAATAAACCCTTTCATACCCTAAATACCGCCTAAATGTCCAAGTAACTTTCGAAATGCATGTCACAGCCGGGCTTTCTCCGACCTTTGGATTATATTCAGCTTTGTTTCCATCGTCACTAACTTTCCTCTTGGCTGGAAGAGCATCGCTGGAAGAATCTGCTTTCTTTTTGCGGGCCATGATGTAAAAACGGAGGGTAAAAACGGCGAGGACACCGAGAAGATTACGGAGCACAAACAGGCACTCCACAATGTCAAAAAAAGCCGAAAGTCAACCGCTTGTGCATCCGAAGGTTTTTTGACCCTATGACCGGCGCTGCCCGGTTTGGGTTGAGAGAGACCGCAAAGCCAGAAGCACAAAGCTGTTTGTAGAAGACTAATCACATTGATTTCAGATGAGCGCTCTTTGAATAGAGACAAAAAGCGATGTAGTGACTGCGCTGACATATACGTTGAAATTTGGGATTTGTCTTTTAATCCCACTTCCTGTCTGGGAAGGTCTGGGAATCCCAGGCACATGCAAAGAGGAGCGGCAGGAGCATAGTGGTCGGAAGCAAGCTGGACCGGAGCCACAATGGCTGCTGTCACAATCTGTCCTGCTTTTCCTGTCATTCTCATGAAGGGCTTGCAACAACAGGACTCCCACACTGTGACCCCACACTGCTTCAGCAAATAAGTCATTTGTAGCTACGGGGCATAGCAGTGGGTGCCGCATCCAAAGGTTGCTGTATCCTGTGTTTTTCTCCTTGTAAATCTTCAATTGACTTGTCAGGATGCACCTGAGGCCGTGATTGTCCCATAAAGACACTTGGTGTCCCCCACAGGTTTTTCAAATGAAACGGGTGGTTCTTTCAAAGAAAAAAATACTGGGTTGTTAGAGATTATGCAGGAAACAGATTAGAATGATTCAAAATGTAAATTGTAACTATTTTGCTGTATTCTGTGTTTTTTGATGAGTTTCATAATAATGGGGTCTTTTAAAGTGGCAGCTGGTCAATACAGCAGTGATAGATAAATGAAGCCTCATGAAGCACTGATGATAACTTTTTTGCTCCTCTAGATGGCACTGGGTTTAAAGATGTGATGGAAATGTAATGCATGTCCATTGCACTAGCATTTATATTTAAACCAAGAACACCATCTTGAGGGGAAAAACAGCGTGTTTATGAGGCTTCATGTTCTCAATTCGGATTACGTAGAAAACCGAAGGGAAAGATTCCAAATGTAGAATGGATCTCTTTCACTGTATTTTGGGTATTTTGATAGGAATTTCATAATGATGCGGGCTTTTTAGCGGAAGCGGGTCAAAACAGGGCATCACTCACTGGTGATGAGTAAATGAAGCCTCGTGAAGCACTGTTGATATTATTCTAGATGGCACGCTTTAAATATAAGAACTGTAATGCATTTCCATTGGCTGTTGTACACATGTATATTTTTTTGTGGTTTGCTCCACCTATTTTATAGAAATGAAAAAAAATTAAACCAAGCAGACATTAATAACTTTTAGTATGTTTCTAAATCTCCTGATTTGTTTTTGGTTACGTGTTAAGCAATTTCAAAACTTCAACATTCCAACAATGACAGTTAAAGACATAATTCATCGTTGCAACATTCCGCGCTGGGCGAGAAGGAGGTTCCATCTTCATTACCGCAAACCTGTCCTGAACTCATATCTGTGTCTGCTTCCCAGACACCGAGCAGGGATGTGGAGTGCGTCTCTCCCTTGAGTGTGTCCAGAATGCAGAGATTATTTTTTGACATGAGTCTGAGACCTGCCAAGATAAGCCGTAAAGGTAATATTGTTCATTTGGGCAGAACTTGATATTTAGTCTTTGTGTCTTCTCACTTTTCCTCTGCTGATTTTTAGTCTTTTGTCTTTTTGGTATACTTTAATCTTTGATTCAGTCTCAGATCTATCTACTGTACAGTACTACCAGTGATTTAAGAATTATTGGGTGTGGTAATCCACGGCCTGAAAGTATGTATTTTTTTTTTTTTTTTACCGATCTGGAGCACTCGGGTTTGGAATTACTAGAAGGACTGAGAGGATACGACCCGCGTCCATTGAGACGGACACATTGAGTCAATCAGTGTCCTTCGACACTGTCAAACACATGTTCGCTGTGATTGTGGGCAGCCTAGCCAGTAATGCCACTTTACCCCAGGCAATCCCCGTTTCCTGATTCCGCTCAGGCTGAGGAGAGATAACCCTGACCCTGAGCTAATCCCAGATTAAACCAGAATATAAAGCATTGCCACTGCTTCCCAGTGACCTGTGATCTACTCGTGTCTCCTGGCTCAGGCGTCAGGAACCCTGCTGACCAGCATTCATGAAAGCCAGGCCGTGCTGGGAATTCAACTATTTGGATCCACCAAGAAACAAGAGCATATTATTTTCATAGTCAAGGAATCGGTTGTTGGCACATTCTCATGCAACCCAGAATATTGATTGAGTGGAATACGATGACAGCTGGAGGAACTGACATGCGAAATGGGACAAGGGCACATTATACTTCGAGATGGAGACAGTTCATAAAACCATCAGTTAAAACACAACTCTGCTTGTGCAGATGTGTGTTATTATAAGAGTCTCTTGGGATCTCCTTCCATGAAAGTCCTCCAAATTCCACATCCACATAATCCTTAAATCATACCTTTTCCTGTACCTGTAAGGGAATTATTTTGTTTAAAAAAATATTATTACTGTATTTTTTGGACAGTTTCAAAGAACAGATCTATTTTTGGAAATGTCTAAATACAGGGCACACAGAATTACAAGGTACTAACTATGTATAATGTACTAAATAGAATGTTTTATATGGTCCAAAATTTGGACAATGATTATTTTTGTACACAAAATCCGCACATCTAGCTGCAAACGCATAGAAATATCAGAACAGTTGCATTTTGAAATGTTGCATGTTTTAATTATTTGCTGGAAATTTCAGCTCCCTAGTGATCCTTTTATGATATATTTTTTTTTAAAAATCAAAGGAATTTAATTTTTAACATAATGCCACAAGGGTTATTGCTAGTGAATATTGTGATTACAGCCCCTAAGCTTAATTTAGGGGTGACAAAAAAAAATAAATAATAATAATGATCGGTGAGAAAAATCCCTTTTTTTTTGTTCAGCCCAAATTTTAACTGTGTTTGAAGGCCTAAAATATGATAGACGAATTGACACATTTATGCCATGACACCAGATTCTCCTCCACCCACATTTGCCTGTCCATCAGAGTTTGGGGCTTGGCAGGCAACAGCGGAGCTTAGATGACGCTAGCCAGAAGCCCTGCGATAAGGCCGTCTTCTTGCATGAGAGCTCATCAGAGCTGACAGCGAATACAAATTGGTGCCATTAGCAAAGGAGTGACAGGGGATAGGCGTGGGATGGGGCTTACAGTGAATCCTAATTATAGAGCGGGTGCGCACCCCAGGTCGGCACGAGAGCTTCAAGAGGCTACGGTGGTAACGAGGTGCCTGTGGTGCTAAGCAAGAAGTGTCATTCCTCAAAAGGACACAGAGCTAACTTAACGGTACAACTGCGGGAGGGTCAGCAGTTGCGGTTAATGATGAGAGTTAGTGATACGTTAGCTTAACCATTGTGATGGCTCACATGTAACTTGTTGAGACATGAGAAGGTTACACCTTTTTACTGGTGAGAGAATACAAAACAGACCGTAGTATAGAGCAAGATGAGAACATGGAGAATTGAAAAGTAGCTAAATTAGACCTACATTTTTGTTATATGAGTGTTTGTATATGAATATTCAATATTGTGTTATTCTACAGCAGGAGTGCCCAAAATTTCTGCCCTGACATTGTGAAGATGTCAGCCAATCCTTCAAAATAAACTGGTAAATTTATGGTACAATGAACATATGATACCAACGGCTTTGCTATGCTTTTATTTTGAAGTTCCTCCCTAAAGCATAGTCACGACAATGCTCAACCAATTTGACAATCTTTGGTTCCCAGAGAAAGCGTGCTCCGATGTTAACACAGTGTTGTTCTGAAATTACGTTCACACGGTGAAGTTCAAACTGTTAGGTTAGGGTGCTAAAAACAACAAAAACAAGCTATGACTGGCATTTTTTTTTTTTTCTTGATTGAAGTTATTTTTCTCGGCTGAGTTTTTTATTTGTTTGGAGCAGTGTTTCTCAACTAAATTTTGCCACGCCCCCCCAGAAAAGAGAAAACTTTTTGCGCCCCCCCCCAGTGGATGCACTAACTATAAATAAGATTATTATTGATGAAAATTGTTTAAGTATACCAACACATGTATCCTTTTTAACATTAACAGAAACACGCAATATAAATCAACTTTGAACAACTTAATTATTTTTATCGCATTTATACGGTTTACAGCTTAGTCTAAAATGGGAAACAAGAAGCAAGTGCACCAAAGTGCCTGAAACTAAAAGAAAATGATGAAAATTATTACTTTATTGCGATTACATTCCACATGACAAAAACAAAGCCTTTTTCCTGGGATCATCCTCGCCCCCCCTGACATCACCTCGCCCCCCCCCAAGGGGGCCCGCCCCACTATTTGAGAAGCACTGGTTTAGAGCGATGTCATGCCGACTAAAAAAAATTGTTGGGCGACTGACCGTCGACGACGTATTGAGCACCTTTGCTCCACAGGGTTCCGCCCAGAAAAGTTGTTGATCAAGGATAGACTGGGAAAATGTTAATCGATGCAAAGGCGGGTTTACGGACAGCTCCAACCAAACCTTAAATATTCGAGGATTACGTTTGGAATAGCGTGACCAGACGTCCCGTTTTATCCAGGACAGTCATGTATCTTCCCCGAGTCCCGGCGGATTTTGCCAGCCCCATCGTTTTACGTAGGTTGTGTCTCTATGTCCCATTTTTTTGTTGTTTTATTTGAGTCAAGGAAGCCATTTGTTTGTTTGTTTGGGCCAATCACACAGTTGTCATCTTAATTATATACTCTAGATGGCTATAGAAAATTGCAGAGGAATCTAAACTGTTTACATTCACGTTCACTTCATATCAGACCTAGAACTACTTCCTGCTTCTGTGTCAATGAATCATGGGAAATGAAGTCAGACTAAGATGAGATCTAAGTGTTCTGGGCCTCTGGCAGCACATCCCCAATTTAGGATGGCGAGATATGTTTTGCCAGTTGATTTAGAATTTTATGAACGAGGGTTTGTACAGGAAGAAACTGCTAGCAATCAATAATCAATAGCAATGTAGAAAATCAAAAGAAAGTGAGGACCGCACTCATGCAATCGATCGGGGCTGCGTTCGTTTAATGCTCACACTGTAGGACATTTCAAAAGTTAATAGAAATACTTATTCAATGCACCACACAACAGTGTCTACTCTATGAGGACGCTGCACGGGGTGCATAGAAACATTTGAGTATTAGTAGTGAGCACAATGACCAGTTTAGTGCTGTTGAACTGTCATCCAAGATAGCATTTAGCATTAGCTATAGTAATCACCAGATTGACTAGAGATTAAACTTGTTATAAATAGTGCTGGTGAGAATGATTTGCATATTTAATTTTCAGCCAACTTGTTGTATGCCAGTTTTTATTTTTGAAAATGCGGTCACCCTAGCTTAGCATGGTGGAGAGGCCGAAAAAGCCTAGCAGACTCTGTTGTATTATTGTTTTCAGTGGTCTTATTATTACAAGCTCGTCACAGGATGTTTTGCTATATGATGAACGATGCCTATCATGTAACAAAATGGCCTAACTCTAGGCTCCTACATTATGCTTCAGTCCAGAATGTTGCCGGGCTGCAGAAAGCAGGTGTTGTGCTTAGATGTTGTTCCTTTTCATTTACTACGTAAGCTAACATCAAACACAGAAATCACATAGTTTAACTATGGTGTCATTTCCTTTTATTGCCTTTGAAGTATGCACCTGATTCAAAGCTAAACAACCCGTGCGAATGTCTGCCGCAAACAAATATCATAGGGGGACACTGTTGAGCGTGAGAATGTGCCGCGGCTTGGATTTTGTGACAAAAAGCAGCCACATTCAATGGATACACACCAAATGCAGTGTTGTGTTGGCTAATCTTCCTGTGAGTGATTTCACCAATGGCCATTCTACTGTATTGGGTATTTCCTTATCTTGCTAATACTGAGTATCACCGTGAGAAACCTCAGCTGAACAGATAAGGAGGCAACCACAACTCTTAAGATATATACTGCTGAACAGGAGCCAATTCTAACAGTGGACAATCATAGCTATGTCAGGGACGGCGTTACACCGGGACTAGCTTGGTAGGAATCTGTGTAGTCTCATTAAAGACCATCCAGCATTTTATGCTAGAATGTTTGTTGGGAAATTCTGACACAAGCTCCCTTTGATGTGTGGGAGCATGACACCGTTCCCACCCATCTTAAAGACCCCAATTATTGCTCCTGTCCTTCTGCTGTGAGATCTAACAGGAAAGCGCCTCAGGACACAACTTATGTGCCGGGGGCTAGCAGGGTATAGCTAACACTTAATGACTAAAACACCCTTCAGTCATCCCAGGTATCCACAGTAGTGGTTTTGGTCAAAATGGTGATGGTCCTATTGTTCTGTTTAAAGGAACAGTGTGTAAGATTTGGACCATTTTTCATTAAAAAGGAATACATTAAATGATTGTAAATTTCTGTCAAAACTTGCAAATGAATGTGTTCTTAATGACCGCCAGTATGTTTGAAATATAATCATAGGTCTAGTATCATTAAATTGTATTACATGGTGGGTGGCACTACACCAGAGGCAGCCATGTTTGTTATAGCTACAGACAATGATAAGTGCAGCACCTGCAGCACCCCCTGCTGTCCGTAATGAAAAACGGTCTAACTCTTACGATCGCTTTAAGAAAATTATAATAATAAACTTCACTTACAAATGATGAGGCAATTGTCAAAGAAATTCCTGCGGAATCATCACTGAAACCATTTTGACATGAATGTTGTTTTCTGAAACTATCTTGAGGATACTTGGAGTAATCATGCCCAGTGTTTATTTCATCACAGTAAGACAACTTCATATAACACAGTTAACGCATAATGTTTTCAATGCGTGAACAGCGTCATGGTTTTTCTGGCTAAATTGGGAAGACCCGCATGCCGGGAAGTGGGTGTACTGACAAAAACTAATTATTCACAAAATCACAAGCGAGACTACTGCGGAAAAATTAAAAATCAACACAGATCTGAAATGAGTAAAACTCAAGGTGTCAATGAAACAGCAGGTAACAAAACTTCGTGCCAATGACCCAACAAGATTGAAAGAAACCAGGAAACTAAATACAAGCCAAATGATGAGACAACGAGGAGGACCGGGAGGTGTAACCGATAGACCTGACGAGAAGACAGGGATTGAGTTTAACCCATAACAAAACAACAAATCTTGATAATCATCAGTATCTTATTTATGATGAAGACTTTTTTTCCATTCCGAATGCAGACCTCTGACTACTTGTTTATCTATTCCGATTTGCTGTTTGCGTGCTCATTTCGTTCATCAAATCAGCTGTGTGACACGTCGGGATAAACTTTGGAGTTATTTCGTGTACTGTATGTAGCACAGTAGGAGTGTGATTGTTTGAATACTCTTATAATGCAATTTCTTGATTGAAAAAAAAAGTGCAGGTACTCTAAGAGAAGTTCTCCAAAGAGTGCCGGTAACATGCCACCATTTCAATGTGCGCACCTAGTGACGTACGTCATTTACGCCAAGACGAGGCTTGGCTATTCTGATCTAACTGTTTACATGGCGCTTGTTACAATTGGCAAAAAGAATATACCACAGCTGGGATTATGCATAAAACTCAATTTGGATTTGGCCTTTTCATTCAGATTGAGGCTCTGGAGAATTTTCAGTCCAATTGGTCATTCAGATGAATTAAGTCCCCGTCCCACTGAGGGACGAACCTCGGGGAGTGTCGGCAAAGGCAACATCTCTTTTGTTCTGGTCGGAGTTCCTCCAAGGCCACAGACGTTTGCAATTTGATTCCGATGGGTCATTCAGATTCATTCTAAAGTACAGACGAATGTCTGGAGTAATACATGAAATAATACAGTACATGGCTCTTTGTAAAGCTGGCTAGTAATTCCTTTTCCAAACTGAAATTTGTCTTGAAATCATTTCAGCTTCCCAAACACCATTGTTGTATAAGCAACTCTTAAGCCCATATGTGGTTTCTCAGTTCCCATATTGTCCGAATTTCGATTTTTGGACAAGAGTGTATTTTGAGGGAGAACCTTCAGTTTCTGGTTCCCAGGTACACGCTTCACAAGGATGGATTCCGCAGATCAAAGAAATGAGCCAGTGATTGCTCCATGCTTGGCTCCTCATCACTCATCATTTTTCCCTATTGAGTGTCAAAGCAACTGACTGCTTGCGTTTGATATCCCTCATCATGAAATTCCAATTGTTCCTTATCAGCCTTCGACAAGGAACTGAACTGGCATTGGCGTTGGCAGTGGCGTGTGCTTTTATTTTCGTATTTGAAACCTGAGCACTATGTTGTAGACTACCCATATCACCATCTTGTAGTGAATGTGAGATGCCCCACCCTTTATGTCAACCCACTTGTTTGTTTGCTCCAAGTTTTCATGAGGTGAACTCAAGGGAGCTCCCACTTAAATATACCACTTCAATATTGCTCACAGATCACGTACAATTTTGCGATAGTGACTGAATATTTTACTGTTTCATTCACAGGTAAATATTGAATTAGAAGTACTGTTTTGTATTGTAAAACAAATTATTTGTACAGTACTCTGTATAATCTGCATGTATATGACTTGCTGGTGGCGATATGGCTGCCGATGCAATCACACTTACTTAAAACACATATTTAGTGTTTGAAAATTCATGGGCGTTCTGATTGGCTGTTAGTAAAATTTTAACGTAACCCTATAAAACTATCGAACGAAGCTCTCTGCCGAATTCTGCTCACTGTACAGATTTCTCAGTGTGATGGCCTTAAATGTTCTTCTATAACTTTACGGATAAAGGTTTTACTTTTACTTTAAACATAATTACCCATTTCCTTTGCTTTTCTTTCCATTTCCAACTCATCGCTTATTCAGATTCATCTTTTAAACTGCCCATTAGGAAGAAAAACATGAAAAACCAAGACGCAACATCAAAGACAGTAGAAGTGGTGTCGGTTCATTTTTCACGGTATGTTCTTGGAAATTCACTGTTTTGAAGGGTGAAATACAGAATAAAAATGAATATTATCTTGTGAAAGTTGGTTTTGCGTTTTTCTTAAGATGTGGGTTCCTGGATATACGGAGTTAAAAAAAAAAATCATAGAATGGATACAAAACCATAGTACGAACTCGGGTTTTAGTCAGATTGTTTCCGTATATACAACGAACAAAAAAAGCACCAAAAAAATTGAAAATATAAAATTTCACCAAATGGGCCCGTATCCATTTTGCATCGAAAGTTAGCATCAAAGAACCTTTGTCTGTGTTCAGCCGACTGCGTGAATTGGATTTTCTTATTTTTAACCTGAGGACAGATCTCATGTTGCTATCTCTACCCATCTGCACACCACATAGGATCCAGGGTACAGGTGCATGACTGGAAGTCAATATGTTGCTTAGTGCACGGATCTTATTCCCTCCCTGCTTTACTTTCACCCTGAACAGCACAATTGGCAGGTCAGACAGAGGCGTGAGACAAGGCTCTCCTGTGTGATTCTAGACCCAACAAGTTTATTGTTTTTGCACCATTTATACTGCTCCTTTTACACACCACTTGTCACTAAATAACCTACCCACTTACATGTGCTGTGTTACTTACTGTATGTATTGTTTATATCTTGTTTTGTGTGTGTGTGTGTCTTGGTATTTATTTCCTTTACGACATTATTGTGGACAGCAAAGTAAGAGTTGCATTATATGGAGAAACTTGTGTGCATGACAATAGACACTTTGAAACTTTAATCTTTACCAAGTCATACACAGAATAACTATTGATTGCACTTTTTGCAATTAAACTTGTGTGAACCAGCTTTTACTCAGAGGTATTTTTTTAACATCTTATAAATGAGACTGTCCCTTGATACTCTCTTGGTCTAGTAACCTGTGCGCACACGTTGCTAATAGAAGCATTATTAAAATAATTTTCTTGAGGAGTACAACTGAGGCAACAGTTCAAGATTCAAGAAATTTATTGTCACATGCATAATTTGTACCACACAATTAACTTCTTATTCTGTTCACTTCCCAAGCAAGCAGACGACATTCTATAAACTAACAATAAATAAATAGCAATAAATAAATGAATAGCGACACAAACAGAGACAACGGTGCTAATAGCGTAGTGCATAATATCATGTAGTGCAAGATTTTAGTGCAAGATATTGTTTATGCATTCAGTGGATTCATTCATGAGGGATTTGTTAAGAATCCGGATAGCTTGTGGGTAGAAGCTGTTTGCCAGTCTGGCAGTCCTGACCCTCAGGCTCCTGTAGCATCTGCCCAATGGCAGCATTTCAAACAGGTCGTTTTGTGGGTGTGTCTTGTCCTTTATGATGTTTCGTGTCCTCCGCAGAACCCTGGTGGGGGTTAAATGTCCTGCAGTGAGGGTAAGGCTGCTCCACAGATGATGACTTGTGGGCCTACCCTTATTGTTTTGGCAGTGACGTACGCATGCCCAGACTGAACACTGCATTCGCAATTCTTTGCTAAAGTGTTCGAAACAAGATGGCATTTTGGGTCGTTCCGTGTCAAGTAACACCATCTCCCTCCGCTCTGGCACCTCCTCAATTCGCCAGATTTTTATTCCCCTGGGCCCTCACGATGTCAAATGAAAGAATCTGACGTTTAAATCCACCTGCTCAAACATTTTATTTACGTGATGAATTTATTCACTCATTCAATCCCAAATATGGATTGAATGTGTTAATAAACCATCTATGGAAGAATCCAAAGTCCTTTTTATAATCCTTGTACTTTCTGCTGTTTAAAAACACACTTCTGTCATCACACCCAAAAATAAATGATGTCAGCGCTGATGTTTATAGAGCAGTAGAATGACGTCCAATCACAATTGGTCACTGGAGGCACATGTTTAGTCCTACACGGATGCCAGGCGTGAGCTAACGTGTCCACTTGTAATCGGATCACCTGAGATGCACATTAACGTCAGGTCCGAACGTTGCCAAAGACTTAACTTAAGCTCCGAGTTATTCGATGTAATGAAAGAGCAAAGTTTCCCTGCGGGCTTAGCTTTTTTCAACAACACCACCTCATACAGTAGGCCTTCAATTCCTGCAGCGAGTGACTGCATTTAAGACACAGAGCATAGAGTCAGATGCCGATATTGTATTTATCCGATGATTATGAGCTTGGGTTACTTGTTGCTATGTACTGCTCACATTCCCGCCTCAGCTGACATAAGGTCCCATCTAGCTACAACAAACATACAGACGAGCTGCTGAAAACGGAATGTGTGTGCATGCGCAATGTGGCCGGCCATTGTGTCCTAAGTCATACACACAGACGCAAACTGAGCGTATGGGGAGTCATCATTCAACTTAAGTCTCTAACACAAATAATCGCGGGGTCAGGCCAAATGTTGTCGTTCCACTGCACAAGGCTTGGACAGCTGTCCATCTCTCCGCTGACATGTAAACATTCCCTTGGTGGGCACTGTTATGAATTCAAACCTCACAAATATAGCGAATGTCATTTTTAAAAATGTTTGCTTATGAGTGTAGCCCTAAAAAAATGACTCCGGTCTCAAAAGTTGGATGCGCTCAGCTTTCCCGTTGGGTCACTTTATAACAGTCTTGCTGCGGTCATTATTTTATGACTTAATGGTTGACATGTTGACAGCTGCTATAAATTTAAGTCAAAACTTGTGAAAGTCGTCATAAAGAGTTGTGTTAACAGCTTTTAATTAATTATACATACCAGCACTAGTCTGCATTTTATAAAGACACTGGCTAATAATACATTTTTGTCTCTTTAGGTGTACCTTTGGTGTTGACAATTAAAAAAAAAGTATATATATTGTTAAAAAAGGCATCTAAAAGCGTTTTAGTTGCATTAACACACACTTACAAAAGCCGGGGGCACCTATTTATCGAAACAACATGCAAATATTTAAGCCACGTTTGGCAGCAGGGGATGGAGATGTGACACGGTCATCCTGACAGCAAATCCATTCAATGCATTTTCCTCATTGGAATTTCACACATCTGAATCAGTCTTGCAGTTTTCCTGACACAAGATACAAGTCAGTCCCGCAATTTTCCAATCAATACCAACAAAAGGCCATTGAATCCATCTGTATTGATAGTAAAACTGTGAAACTGACTTAGTCATTGCAATTTTAAAGAGAAAATACAAACAAAAGTTTCAATCTTGACACAGATTCGAAGCATGAGTCCAGTGAGTCTTTTCATGGTCAGCGTCTGAATCAGCATCACAAGTTTCCAGAGTCAATACTGATGGATTTGAGTATTAACTCAGATTTATTTCAATTTTCCAGAGTCAATAGTGATGAAGCGTCCTTCAATCCATCAGTATTGACTCCAAAACTGTGAGCCTGGCTCAGAATTGTCATTGCGAGCAAGAAAAGGGCGCGTATTGAAGGGGAAATTAATGTCACAACTCCTGCTGGCAAGCATGGCTGTGCACAAGTTGTCCCGACAAATAGGTTCCCTTAGCTAGTATCAGCTCATTTTATTACAACCAGGTAAACCAAGAATGCATTTGGATACAGTTTTTCTTGATAAACCACATATGTTTTACCTTCTCTGAACCACAGGTAGGCATTAGCAACACTAGATTCTGGTTAACCTCGTAATGTGGCGCTCTCTCAGCTTGATCTTGACTGTATATAGAACAAAGACTTAAGCTCAGTTGTTGTCCAACAGTATGCAAATCCTAACCAGAAATGCTTGTCGAGGAGTGTGTTTACCTATGGTGTGGTATGGCCTTTGCTTGTAGGAGGTCGATGAAAACCAAAAGCCCGTATCAAACAAACGCTCCATCACATTGTTGGAAGATTGGGTTACTCTCGACATGAAAGGACATGTTTACGGCATCGTGTTACCAAAGACAGACTCCAAGCTGAGCTTCGTGTAATAATGTTCAGGAGGAATGACCAAAATGATATGCGTGTTTACACGGGCTTGCCGGTAAATTGACATGTCACTGTAGGGTGATTTATTCTAGTCCCTTTCAGGAACTGTGAATCTCAGGTGTTGAAAGGTAACCCGATCTGATAATAACTCTGAAGATCGCATATTTGTGGGTCAGCTTTAACTCTCCGTTGCACGTTGGTACCTTCGACACAAAACGACTCTATGGATGACCGGTATGGAAGGGACTTACAGCATGGCTGTATCCAAGTATTTTGTCTGACAATGGCTCTTTCATGGAAGTCTCTAGCAACCTTTGATGAGACACTTTCCAAATCTTCAGATCTACTCAGGTGGTATTAAGCCATCAGCACCTTGTGACAGACATTCAGTTGCACGTCTTCCTAATGTGTGGGGTTAAGTTACATCATTGTTTGTGAAAAACCATCAGGTAACTCCAAACGGCTCCGTACTGGAGGAGCACCACAAAGATTTACTTGTACATGCGCTCAGGGCTACAGGTACTTAAGTCCGGACTTAACACGCATTTCTGTTGTCTCGGACTTGACTCAGACTCCTCGGCATTTGGCTCGGACTTGTCTTAGACTCACAAATTGTTTTGAATGACGATGTTTTCATTCTTGAAAATCTAAATAAAATTTAAGTATTGTCAAAATAGCACACTTTTAGGTTAAACTGACACAGAGTGCCAAAGCACGCTGTTTCTTTCAAGTCATGTCAGCAAACAGGCGGGGTACAAAAATTGGATTTACGTACTGTCGATTAACTGTGCTAGGCACAACCTGAAGCAATCTGAAGATTATGGTCGTGAAAATAGTATTTTTCAGTCTTAAGGTCTTCTCATGATCTTATCTAGAGTTGGACTTGGACTCGGACCATGTGGACTTGGAATTCGACTTTTGTGACTCAAATGCGACTTAGACTCGGACCTATGTGACTTGGACTCTGACTTTTGACACTCTAACTGGACATGGACTTGACCTTTGAGACTCGAACTTGACTTCGACTCGGACCTTTTAGACTTGCACTTGTCTGACTTACCTTTGAGACTCGAACTTTGACTCGGACCTCTGAGACTCAAACTTGGCCTCCACTCGATTTAGGTGAACTTGACTACAGTTCTGCATGTGCATCACATTTTTCAAAAACAAGAATGTCTTCCTCCACACAGAACTGAGATCTACTGGTACTGCTCATCATTTTGCCTATCTCCTCAACACGTCTGATTACCGGATCTTGCGGATGGATGAGGACTACGACCGCATGTACATCGGTAGCAAGGATCACATCCTCTCTCTGGATCTCCACGACATCAACAAGGACCCTCATATTGTAAGAACTGCTTTTTGTCTCAATTTTTGCCCCCTGGGACCACAGTGCACCAGCAGCCGTGGTTTGCGTTAGCTCAAATCCAGTTTTTGTTGGCATTCGCTTTTCCTGTTTTATAATTAGTCATTTAAAGGTTGTTATTGCATTAGGACAATCCCTCCGGGACTAATATTAGCCTTGGTGGACGTCCATTGCAAATTTAGCCGCCCATAAATACATGTGACGTGTAACTATTTGCAAAAATGAAATGTTTTCTCGCTCGTAGATCCACTGGCCAGTGTCTGAGCGAAGGAGGATGGAATGCCTCGTTAGTGGGAAAGATGCCAATGTAAGTATGCCTCTTGACAGCAAACCTAAAGCCCCTGCAAAAATCATGAGATTTGGATGATTTCCATTGGCAAGACAGCTTTTTATGAAAGTGCTTAGTTAAATGTTTGCAGTTCCCCCTAATATAATTTTACGTCACTGGTTGTAATTGGCAACTTGTTCTTTCACAACAGCAGTCACACCGAACCAAACATGTTTGGAAGGTGGTTTTGAAGGGTTCTTCTTATTGATGTTTTAACAAAAAAAAAATGCTTTGTAATTCATCTCTACAGGAAGAATGCGCTAACTTCATCCGTCTAATTGAGCCATGGAATAGAACACAGCTGTACGTCTGTGGGACAGGAGCTTACAACCCAGTCTGTACCTTTGTCAACCGGGGGCGGAAATCTCAGGTAAGATCCCCAAAACATCATCATCATGCACATAGGGCCCTAATCCTGAACCCTAACTCTAACCCTCTTAAATTAGATTATACTCTCAACCCACCTGCGTATTTATATGATAATTAATGAATTTCCAAAGCTCTGAAGCAGTTCGGTGTATGTCGCCTCTAAGCAGACACCGCACCGCAGGTTTACTCAAGCCCAGCTGTTGTCCCAAATGAGCTGTTAAAGCCACTCCGTTTAGCCTCAACCTTTAATGGTGCCACTTGGCTTTCCTAAGGCAAGCCAGGAATCATAACCTCCCTGTTCATTGACATTAAAAGCCCACTCTTTTTTAAGTATTATACTTGTTTCCCAACGACCACGGGATTTCAATAAAAACGACGTATTAGACGTCATCGACTACTGTACTAGCCCATCGAGATTCGATTACAATCCGTGCGGAGAACATGTCGCAGCAAGTGTGGCTTTTATGAGTTTCTGATCGCATCTGGTTTTTAAAAGGCCTGTTCGAACAAAGGTCCACCATCTTTTCGGTCACCGCTATATCCGCAGCTTCTGGTAAACGTCACAGTAATTGGAAGTGGGAACTCCCATTATGGCGTGTCCCTGGAAAAGTTGCTGGTTTCTCCGTTAATGAGAAGGTTATTTTCTTTGTCACGTTGTACGCATATTTGAGCATTCCCATGAGCACAATTTTCAGTCACATGGAGAAGATGAATATTTGAAACAGCTTTTTGTATTTTTTTTAACCTATTAGGCACACTTTGAATCCTTTAATTTCATGTCTTATAATCAGGTTTGCGTCATGGAGAAGTGAGCCTTTTACAAATTGTTGCCGGTTTGGTCATTCATTGTCGGCACACCAAATCCGTCATTATCAGTTCGCCATTTTTCAAGCCCGAACAAAAGCTGATCGTCAGTCTGTCGGTTCGTCGTTTTATTTTACCGATGCTTCCTTCGTCACTACAAGGTGCGTATTTTACCATTTTTTTACTGGTTGCTTGTATGTTAGCAAAACTGACATTTGTTGGTGACGGATCGACAGAACGCCGTCCATGAAAACACTCTATGCGTTACTACTTAGTTGGCCATATTTTTTTTAGCTTTCTCGTCATTGCTCGTTCATGGGTAAAACGGGAGTTCATCAGTGACGGTGGACCGACAGACCTCGGGCCTTACAAAATAGAATATGGTAATCATGCACAGGTATACAACAAAATTGAGCGCGCTGCTCTGATCGGCGCATGTTAATAAAGTAAAAAATAAATAAAAAATCAATAGATTAGAAATCATAGAACCTGGTGAAAAATAAAACCTTGTGTGGTCTATCTATGGAAAATTCCAAATATAGACTTGTTCATTAAGACTGCGCTGTATGCTGCTGTGCACATTATGTTCCTCAAAATTGGACATTTATTTATTCAGTTTTCAGCCAAAATGTTGTCCTGAAATGAATACACATTTTATGGCTCTTTTTACAGATCTCTGGGTGTGGTCTTTGAGAAAACCTCAAGTAAAACGCCATCAATATAAAGATTATCTTGACACATATACTTTTTTAATGCGTGCATACATAATTGGAAGCCTCTTGAGGTTTTCGGAAGCAATCTCTAACCAAGTCCCAGGCCCTTTTCCGTCTGTGGCGTAACACCCAGACTGTGTTGCTATCTCCTGTTTTAGACCTCCATGTATCTTCAGATGGCGCAGGCCAGAGGAAGGGCAAACCGTGCCGCTGAACCTAGCGCTGTGCACGAGACACTTGGACTCAAGGTGTGACGTCGGCCTTGTTTGCGGCGACTGATCATAATCGCAAGCTGCATGTGCCATTTCTTTGTTTCTGGCCATCACGTCTTCCGATTTTCCGCCCAAAGCATGCTTCCTGACCATTTTTGTGCACTCTGTGTGTTTTACGCTCTATTTTCCACCCATTTTTCTTCACGTTCACCTCATTCTCTCGTCGTTCTGGCTTATCCATCCTCTGTTTTGATAGGAAGGTATATTTGTACCAGGGCTGGGTTGAAGTAAAATGACAAGCCTTCAACAGGAATGTTTTGAGGCAGCGGGTTTCGTCCGCGTCTCACCCACTCCCACAGCAAGCTGTATTAGCCCAGAGCAAACAGCAGTCATCTGGAGCCATAACTGGCTGTTCAGTAAAGGAAATAAAAGAGCTGCCTATTTGAACATGTCTGACTTCCTCAAGCACTTTAAATAATTGACTTGGGGCTTGAGTGAAAAAGTTTTTTTTCATATTATTTGTTGGACCTTGAAGCGTCCCCTAATTTAATCATTGTTGTTTCCTTAAATGTAATCTACATTTTACAAAGTGCTAAGAACAACCGAGTCAGTTAGTTCAGTTCTTGTTTCTTCCTCTGATAAATTTGCAACCAAAAGTCAACGGCACAAAAGCAGGCAAAAAAAATGAACATTTACATTAAAAAGTTGCTCAATGGCTCAAAAGGCTTTTACCCAAGTAAATACTTGTTTCAAGCTTTTTAGAAAGTAGTTGGTGAAAAACGTGATTAACAGTATCTGATCAACCATGGAATATTTTTGTGATGAATTAGGTAAAATAATAATAATAATAATAATAATAATAATAATAATTGCGTTTCAGTTCTAGTTTTATTTCATATTTCATGTATTTTTATTGTTTTTAAAATTTTATACTGTATATCATTGTGCTTTTTTGTTTGTTATGTTTATGTATTTTTATATGTATTGTGTGTATTGCGTTTTTTTCATTATTTGTTTTGCACAAATTATATGCATTTTTTTTTAAATTATACTCTTGTTAAAACTCATTCCCATGAGTTAACTCATTTTTTTGGTAAACGTTCAAAATTTCTTTGCAACTCAAAAGACACTTGACTGTTTCTGAATGGCTTAAAGTGACACTATGTAAGATTCAGACTGTTTTTCATTAAAAATGAATAAATTAAATGATTGCAAATTTCAAAAACGTGCAAAGAAATGTGCACTTAACGACCAACAGTATGTTTTAAATACAATCATAGGTCTAGTCATCATTCAATTATATCACATGGGAGGTTGCCAAGTCAGTTATAGCTAGAGGAGGACTGTGTGTTGCTGCATTTACCGTAATGCCTCTAAAGCAAGCACGTGCGAAAAATTACACATACTCCCTCATCTTAAGAACATTTGATGTCATTTTGTTTTCCTTTTTAATTGTTATACATGTTTTAAGGCTGAAATTTCCTCCATCACAGTCTTAATACATTTTACCATTAAGGTTTTCCTCTGATCTCTTTCTTTACACACTCTCGAAGTTCAAACCTTTTTAGAAGGGAATCTACACCGCAATATTTAGCGCATGTGTCGCTGCCGAGCCAAGTTCTGGACCTTTTTTAAAATGTCAACACGTGGCATGATTGTGAGTGAGCTTCCAGCTCTTGTTTGCACGAGCGCTGATTTTAATCAAATTTGAGTGGGTATATCGAGGGGTATACGCGATAAAGTGAGTTTAGCATGAGCGTTCTTCTACTTTGTTACTGATGGACAGCGACAGACATCTCTGTCCCTACAGGGAATCGAAATGGGGATTTGACATGATTTGCTGGGTGCAGCCATAGCACATGCCATTGCATGCCACTGATTGGAATATTTGTGCTCATAAATGACCAACAACCATTTTTCAATCCATCAAGCAACCTCCATTTTTGTCTTGGCACCAAACATCGAAGGAACACGTCACAATCTCCATTATGCTGCGAGAAAGCACATGCAGAATAATTCTGCACTGCAGTAGCTTGAAGATGGATTTGAAATTCCTCCTTCACCCCACATTGCATTTTTTTAAGTGAATGCACTCTCATTATCCTAATACTCCACCCCCCATCAGGCCTTCAAGATCCCACGGGAGTCAGAGGGAGCCTCATTTTCCCCACACTGGGGAATCGCTGTGACAAGATCAAGAGTGCTGAATTTATTGCCATCTCCATCTGATTTTTTTTTTTTCAATTGCAGGAAGACATTTTCCATTTGGAGCCTGGCAAAGTGGAGTCTGGGAAAGGGAAGTGCTCCTACGACCCCAAGCTCAACAGCGTTTCTGCTTTAATTAGTGAGTGCCTATAATGTTGTTATTTTTATCATACTCTTATGCCATGTACCTTTTCACCAGTATATTTCCAAACGGGTCCTGTATTACAATGTCTCCTCATTTATTGTGGGTGTTACGTACATTACCAAAATACCATACAGTAACTGAAATCCGCAGATAGAACTTTTTTTTTTTTTTTGCTTTCGTCCCCTTTTATTTAGTTTGTTTCTTATTAAAAAAAAAAAAAAAAAAAGAACACAGAAAATATATATATTTTTTGGTCCTGGTCAGATTTCTTCAGATTTATAAGGAAAAAATATCAAGATATATATACTGTATATATAATATCAAGATGCTGTAGATATATGGTCATTAATGAAAACCCATCGGGTAAAATTGCTATTTTTTGACCGGTCTGACATAAAAAGAAAAAAATTTGAAGAAAATTAGTGGCAGTGAAGTCACACTATCCATGTGGTTTCTTCCTATCAGAGGTAATGGAATTACAGCTCAAAAATCTACTATTTTGAGAGGTCAGGGTAAAAACCGTAAGCCCCAACATTTTTCCCAAAAATTAAGGCAAATGTATGTGTGTCTTCTCTAAACCGTAACTTAGAGATTAGATTTTTTTTTTCTTAATTCAACGCCATTTGAGGACGATTGATCCATCAGCCACATAGTTTTGAGGCACAGATGTGCATTTTAATATGGGGTTTATTCTTTTTTACAATAATTACCGCTAGAGCATTTTTTTTTTTTAAAGAAGTGTGCAGACTGAACCAATGTCCGAGTCTACACAGAAATATTACTTAACCATAGAGGATCATCTAAAGGCTATGTCTCCAACTGATTCAATTATGCATGGCAAGGTATGGAGCTGAGATGCCAAGATGAGATTTATTTTGTTTTGCTATAGTTTTTACAATGTCACTGAACCCTTGGTGCATCTTATACACCGGAACATAGAAAATACCAGAATCTGACCCCAAAATTAAGGCTGCACCCTATACACAGGTGTGTCTTATATTTTGGTATTATGGTAAGATTTTAGTTTTTTTTTATTATTAGATTGCAATCCAATTTTATCACATTAAATATATTTGGTCCATTTGTAATCTTCAAAAGAAAATGTGTTAAATCATCACGCTTTTATGGTCCGGCACCTGCATTTACTCGATGTTTTTTTTTTTTTTTTTCCAGTATTTGAACCCTTGAACGCCTGACTTGATTTCCAATTATAAAAATAATAGAAAAAAATAACCCTAAGCCTTATTTTTCAGGCAGTGGGGCTCCCTCCTAGAAACATAAACTATATATACACTACTATATACTATATAAACTAAGCTATCATGACATATCGTTAAAAACAATAAATCTCAGCCTTCATCACTGCCAAGCGACCGGCGTGGAACAAATCATGTCATCGAAGATTTACAACCCGCGTTCATTCGTTGGCATCACACAGGGGGCAATGTTGTCAAGCTGAGTGCCATGACATCCAGTCTACCACTGGCTAGTCAAGCTGTACGCCACATTACACATTAAATCAGATCATCCGCCAACGTATCAATGATGGATGGAAAAATACATCACGCCGCAACCAACTGGGACATTGAATGTAAAGGGGGGGGCGGGGATCTTTATTTCTTCTGCACCACCCCCCGTTGTCCCACCTGCTCTCCATCGGGGCCTACACAGCAGCTGGAGGACAATCACCTTGCCTTCTTCCCGTGGCATAACGAGGCTACCATACAGTATACGCACATCTGTCCACACATATGCCTGTGCTTAGATTTTATGTCTTAATAATGTGTGAAGGCTTGTTGAAGAGGTTTAATAGACTGTTTTTGCAAGCAATGGTTTACCTGTGAAATATATAAAAAAGGACCTTGTCCGCTCGTAAGAAGGTACAAAACACACACACTGAAGCTGTCTATAATGAAGTCAAAAAGGTGCGAACCGAATGGTGGGTTATACTTGATTGTACACTGTTTTATGGACACAATGTTCTATGGAGTGAAAGTAATGAATACATAGTATGTTTTTTGTTCTATAACGCATCCTTAAAAATCCTTAAATGTTCTCAAAAACCAGCAGTGCACACTGTAATCAAGTGTGCTTTATGTATGGTTATTTGTCATCTTTAAATCAGATTCCTTTCTATTTACGTTTTCCGAAAAATACGTACTTTCCAAACATCCACGATGGGTTATAAGATTAGCAAAAATATGTTCTTGATAGGGCTGAATCTGAATTTGACTTATATAAGTTTGACGTGTTCGCCATGCTGATGCGTTTCCCTTAACTCGATGCATGTTATAACCCTGTGCACGTTATAACCCGGTTCACGTTATAACGCCTTATATGTGTACGTGGAGGGGACCACTTGATGAAAACGCAAATTTTACAGGGAAGCGAGAAAAGCATGAAAAACCAAGAAGCGATTTCGGAGAAATACAGAATAAAAAAGAATATTATGCTGTAAAAGTTTGACTTTTTTTTTTTCTCTCAAAATATGGGTTCCAGGAGTTATGGAGTCCAAATGTGTGGGTTATTGTTTCTTCATTGTTTCTCTATATACAATGAGCACAAAGAACACATAAAACGAAATATTTCACTCATTTCATACCCATTCATGGAATTTTCCCAAAATAGACACTGTCGTTTAGAAACCGCGTTATAACGTGGTGCACCTTATGCTCTATGTGCCCGCTGTGGGGTTGACATTTTACTAAACTGAATGATCGTATTTCTTTTTCAGACGGTGAACTCTATGCCGGAGTCTATGTCGACTTCATGGGAACGGACTCAGCCATTTTCCGGACTTTGGGGACGAAGACCGCCATGCGAACCGATCAGTACAACTCCAGATGGTTGAATGGTAAATGCCTTACTCCTCCGTCCGTTCGGAGTATCTCAACAAGCGGTAAACAGGAAACGCGTTCAGTTTATAAAATATATCAGCCTCTTCCACCCGCAGATCCCACTTTCGTCCATGTGCACCTCATCCCCGACAGCGCGGAGAGAAATGACGACAAGCTGTATTTCTTCTTCCGGGAGACGTCGTCCGAGATGGGCCAGAGTCCTGTGACCCAATCCCGCATCGGACGCATCTGCCTGGTGTGTATACTCTGCACTGTTTGTTTGGGGATGTAAACATAATGAAAAGAAAACCGGCGTCTCCAGTCCCCGTGGTCTCAAGAGTCACCCCCCGTGTTGAAACGTTTATGTGTTGAACTCGTATTTGGTCAACACCGATGTGCTGGAATCCACATGTGTCTTTAACCGTCCTGTCCACAATGCGTCCCTCTGTCTGTTTGGCAGCCCTTTGCCCCCTCACCTTTTGACCCTACGACCTTTCCTGTCTGATTGTCCGATAACACTTTTAGTGTAAAGACCGGTTAGAAGTTGTACTTCATCAATCTTGCTTAATAACCTATTCATGCTTCAGAAAATACTGTGACTGGACTCATTTTAAAAATGTAGTCTAGAGCAGTGGTTCTCAACGTTTTTTCAGTGATGTACCCCCTGTCAAGTATGTTTTCAGCCAAGTACCCCTTCCACGAATCCAATAATAAGATTTAAATACTTACTTTGTATTAGTCCACAAAAAATAATCAACATAAAGCGCCCTCTTTTGGATTACAGCAGAAATCTGTTCACAAAAATAAATCATTAACTTCATTATTAATGAATATTTGTCCAGAAAAAATCATCCACACAAGATATTTAAATTCATAGCAGTCTTATTTTACTTTTTACTCCACCACAGATGGACTAGTATAAATACGAGGAGAGCGTGTTTATCCTCCCAGCCCCCATCTTCCGTTAAGCTTCCTCGTAATGCAAACCAACATGTTGAGCTTTGTGTGGGAGACTCCACCTGTGGTTTGTTTTCAGTAGAGTAGCGAGATGAGTAGGCGGATAGGATGTTCGTGTGTTCAAACCATGGCAAAACCATTTTATGGTCTCACTTTTTTTAACCGCAGAATGATGATGGCGGTCACTGCTGTCTGGTCAACAAGTGGAGCACCTTCTTGAAGGCCAGGCTCATCTGCTCGGTGCCAGGGGCCGATGGAATGGAGACGCACTTTGATGAGCTCCGTGAGTACAAAATACACCATTGGCAGTTAATGCTAGGGATGGGAGGAAAAAAAAAAAAACATCTCATGGATCATTTTTCACCTCCGAAAAAAGATCGAGTTTTCTCCATTGGTTTTATGAAACATGTTTGTCCGCGATATTATGTTCCAATCCTTTGATTGTTCCAAAGGCATTTTACAGGGGAAGTGTTTAAAGAGGACACTAGGGAGCTGAAATATCACCCAGATGGTGTCAACATGTCAAATTTCAACAGGACAAAACCTCTTGGTTATTACACCACCAGAAGTGTTGTCGCTTGGCTCAAATACCGTGAGAAGGATGTGGAAGAAAAGGATCCAAAAATGGTCAAAATACCTCACCCTTGTGCGGTATTTTGACCATTTTTGGATCCTTTTATTTTGTCTAATTATTTGATCTTTACATCAAAAGCATTTCACATCAAAGGCAACGCAATGAAAGAAGATGCTAGGGAGCTGAAATTTCACCCAGATGGTGACAAATTTACACATGGCACAACCACTTCGTTATCACACCACTTCCCGGTGTCATGGCTTGGCTCAAATACAGTGAGAAGGATGTGGAAGGAAAGGATCCAAAAATGGTCAAAATACCACACAAGGATAGCTTTTGATTTGATATGATTTCTGACTAGGATATTAGTATTGGTCTTTCTATCCGTGCTCCTTTTAGAACTTGATTTGGTAAACGATGCCCTCTATGATGACTGCGATACAGTGACGTAAGAACTGCATTAGCACTAGATGCTAGCTGCTAGTAGCAACTATGTGACGGACATAAAAATTGGAAGAGGACAAGCTGAAATGTCAGGAAGACAAATCGAGCTAGCCGTCACGTGACCGCACATTGGCTAATTTCAAAATAAAGGTTTCCGGAAGCTATTGCATCAGCATCAGTGTTTTTCAGGAAACTTTTATTTTGAAGCTAGCTTTCTTGAAAAACTGTTAAATGTTAATGAAGGTGCAAACACCAAATAAACTTCACGAGTTTTTAAAAGCTATCTTCGATCATTTTTTTTTTTAAGGTACCTGAATTATACTACATGTGACATACTGTACATATTATAGCACCTTTGCATGCGATATGCTCGACTCGCGGATCAAAAATGTGATCCACTGGTTATTGTTGCTATGAAAACCTTAATATTTCCCTAAATTGACTGTTGCATTTCCCTCACAAATTCATTTTAGACCAAATTTTCAAGTCAACTTTAATATCTCAACTTAATATAATACAAATACACTTTCAAAAAGGTAAATCTGCAAGGAATATTTTCTGACTTCCTCTGCTTAGAATCCACTGTCATGCCGTGAATCATTTTGACAGTAAATATCAAATTACTCAGAATAAAAGACAAAAATGACGAGATTTATGAAAGGCATATTTAATTCCAAGTACCTGTCAAGTACGATCACATCTGATATGCTAAAAGAAAAACGATAGGTTCTGTTTCTCCAGCAGCACCTGCCAAAAACATCCTACATTTATACACACTAACGCACATGTGTTGGATCTTTGGCCCACGTTGTGACTTTCTATCTTTTGTCCATTTTTATGACCCAACAAGGGTACTTACTGTAAGGGGAGTTAGGAAGCCCCGCCCCTCCCCCACCATATCATTTCCTTTCAAGATGTCTTGCGCAAGTCTCTTTTGGGTTTTATTCGCGTGGAAATGGGGATTGATGGTCTGCAGATCAGATCACCAAATAGGAATGTGTGTGACTGTGAGAAGTTGGTTATTTCATGCCCTTTGAACAAAGATGACACTCAGGCTTGAGAAAATATGTGAGTGACTCGTCTCCCTTTTTCCAAATGCCGCATTGATTTTTACTATTTGAAATTCATGTCCCACTTCTCCAAATAGCATTTGTAATAAACTTTTCAAAATAAAAGGACACACTGTTTTGTAAAGGTTCCACTAAAACACAATGTTGCTTCATGTTCCATTTAATTTGCTCTTGATTTGAAAAGAAAAATATACTGTCTCACAGTGCATAGCAAGAACTTCGCCTTACTTGACTCAGGCTAAGACACTCAATGAAGACATTAAAAGGCTTGCAAATGTCATAAGTTGTCCGTTAGCACCCCCCAACACAAAATTTTCTATTGCATTATGTTCGCCAGTTGCCTTTGAAAGGATTCATACAGAAATCAGGGGAACTGCATGATAAAACATCGGGTTTTCAATATGTCCAAAATTGACAATATTTAAATTTTTAATGGAAGTAAATGCGCCCGACATGGGCTAAATTTGACTTTGTGAAGGATGTATCTCTCGACTTCCTGTTTGCAAGTATTTAGAAGGGACGGCATATTGAAAGTCCACATTTTTGACAACCTATGCAATATTTTAGCCTCTTAGTTTTTTTTTTTTTTTAATGTATTCCCTTTGATATCACGCATTTAAAACATCTAAAAGCCCAAATTGGGTCAAAGCTTCCGAGTCTAGTGGTTAATGACTGTCACCCAGTGTCTTAGACAGCCTCTTGTCCAAAGTCAGCTGGGACATGCTCCAACTCATGGAGTTCTACAAAAAGCTACATCACTTCTTTAAACTCCCGTTCAAATGTCACATGACCCACCTGACCTTTTTGAGCAAAAGACGCAGAACCTTCAACTTTTGTAGATAACTCCCTTTTTTGAAAGCGGGGGGCGCTACGAAACCCGTGTCAATATAAGATCTGTATCGCATAATGACGTATCTTTTTTTTGTCTTTCAGGTGATGTTTACATACAGCCGACACAGGACACCAAAAATCCTGTTATATACGGCGTCTTTTCTGTCTCCGGGTTGGTCTTCCCGCTCAATACAAGTGATTTCCGTTTGCACGTGTTGAAGCTTTCCTGAAAATATTTTCCGTCCCTTCTCGTGTCACAGCTCTGTCTTCAAAGGCTCGGCCGTTTGCGTCTACTCCATGGCGGACATTCGCATGGTCTTCAACGGACCCTTCGCCCACAAGGAAGGTCCCAATTACCAGTGGGTGGCCTACACCGGGAAGATCCCCTACCCCCGCCCAGGCACAGTAAGTCTCACCTATAGAAGGTCCAACCCTGCGTGGACCCCACACGCGAATCCCACAGCAAGCTGGCATAACATTGATTTTTCTTTGGCCTAAACCACAAATAGAAAGCGCGTGAACAAAACACGGCGTCAGCACAGCTAAACTGAGGATTTCTTTCAGAATGTGTGTTTTTCCTACACCTGAGCATGCTGAATGTTGTTGATTCTGTTCTCTGTGTAGTGCCCTGGAGGGACGTTCACCCCCAGCATGAAGTCCACTAAGGACTATCCGGATGAAGTGATCAACTTCATGAGAAATCACCCGGCCATGTACAATTCCGTCTACCCGGTGCACAAGCGCCCCCTAGTGGTGCGGACCAACGTGGACTATGAGTTCACCACCATCGCGGTGGACCAGGTGACGGCTGCTGATGGCAACTATGAGGTGCTTTTCTTGGGAACTGGTGAGTTAGGAGATTTTTTTTTTTTTTTAACGCATTCTAGGAGGCATCTCTTGTATTCTTTTTATAGCTTTTCTATACTTTTTAAACCTTTTGACAGTCTTAAAAAAATACAAAGCCAAATACATTTCTGATCGTGAAGATAACATTGCAAATAAATGTTTTTTTTTGTTTGTTTTTTTGCGAAATAAAGGATATGTTCATAATGCACCTAAAAAAAACAAACAAACATAAAATCATTTTGGTCATCATTTTACCAAACGTTCAATTGAATGAAAGACTATTTCACTTCATGTAAAAACATGTACTTGCTAAATAACATCCATATAAAATATTTACAGCACCAGTCAAAAGTGGTCTCACACTCATTAAGAGGTCAAAAAATTCTTGATCTTTTTTTTTTGCACAGCTGTGAAATCGAAGTCAGTCCAAAATATTTTTAAAATAAGATTTATATACTTTTATATTATATATACCCATGTATATATTTTGCAAAGCCCTATCTAGGAAAGAGTAAACATTTTGTGTAGGCCCTCTTGCCGCGCCGACCATAAATAAGATTATCTTTAAAAATTGTAATCTGGATGTAGGCTTTTGAACGTTGACGTGTTGTCACCATCTGGGTGGAATTTCAGCTCCCTTGTGGCCACTTTCAAAGCTTTCCCTTTGATGTAAAGAGCAAAGGATTGGACAAAACACTGTACAAGATTTTAAAGAGCGCCATCTTTTTCATATTTTTAAATACATTTAGAAAACCAACCAACAAATACAAAAAAAAAAAAAAAGCCTAGTAAGCATCCTGCATGATATCATGCTAATATCTTTCTATGCAATGTCGGGCCTGCTGAAGGAATGTGTTGGCTTTCAGCTGCTGTCAGACGCAAGCATTCACCCCCCCAATTGAAGACTCCCTGCACAAGTCATAACAATAAATTATGTATCCTGCTCACAGGAATGCCAACAGAAATCTCAATACTATTGATGTCTTTTGAAGAAGAAGGAGGACATTGAAAGTTAGGTTTGGAGTAATGGTATTCCAAAGATTTTATGTCAAGAAAAAAAAACTACAAGAATGTGGCATCTATATCTTCACTCTTCACGTTAAATGCGAAAAAATCCACTAAATCAGTCAGAGCAAGGAAAGGAAAAGATTTGGAAACATTTTTAAATGTGTAGTGTAGAATAACAACAATGTGGCCATTTACACAACATACAGGAAATAAAAACGAAAATATTCAAACGCACAATACAAAGACAGAATATTAAATAAATGATAAGATGACAAGCAACAAAATGCTTAAAAAAATCTCCCAGACGAACATTAGATGAAACCAGGATTGTTCGATACCACTTTTTTATACCGATACTTGTGCTAGTACTTATTTCTTGAGTAGTAACCCATACCAAGTACTGAGATCAGTTTTACGCAAAATACCTGCCAAAAACAATAGATAATTTTAAAGTAAAGACTTCCCGATTCTAATCTCTTTATTGAATGACAGCAGAGAAACATTAAAAGAAGACACTAGGGAGCTGAAATTTTACTCATATGGTGACAACGTGAAATTTGGTTTCAAGACCTTTCAGAAGTGTGCTTATCTGCTGAAATCCAAGAGGGTGCGCAATGTAGGTGTTTTGCTGACAAGCTGGTGTGTGTGTGTGTGTGTGTGTGTGTGTTTTTTTTGTTTGCTACCCAGACAAAGGAACAGTTCAGAAAGTTATCGTTCTTCCCAGAGATGACCTGCAGACTGAAGAGCTCGTACTGGAGGAGGTTGAGGTTTTCAGGGTTAGCATTTGTTTTATCCTCTCATACAGTATATATATATATATATATATATATATATATATATATATATATGAGTATGACAAGAACTTCATTAATATGTTTTCTTTTTGATATTTAAGATTCCGACTCCAATTACGACAATGAAGGTATCTTCTAAAAGGGTAAGCATGTCCGTGCATCTGTTGTGTTTGTGTCAAGTGCAATCATGAATTTGGTTTGGTGGCAACATTTCCTTAGCATCGCTTTGTGTTTACGTAAACAGCAACAGCTGTACGTGTCATCCGCGGTGGGGCTGACCCAGCTAGCGCTTCACCGTTGCGATGTTTACGGGGAAGCGTGCGCCGACTGCTGTTTGGCCCGAGACCCTTACTGCGCCTGGGACGGCAAGTCGTGCTCTCGTTACTCCGCTTCGCAGAAGAGGTGAGAGCAAACACTGCCGTTATCATTTATTTTATATGGTGTTCAACGGAATGTTGCAAAAATCGGGGGAAAATCAATGTGATGAATCCTATTAGAATGCATCTCAACAATTGTAATTTTAACGGTTTTATATTGTCCAAAATTTGGACAGTAATAATTTTTGCACACAAAATCTCGCACGTCCAGCTGCAATCACATAGAAATGTCAGCGTCGTTACATTTTGAAATTGTACGTTTTAATCGTCTGCTGGAAATTTCAATTCCAGAGTGTTTTTTTTTCATTGATATTATAAAAACGAAACAAAGGAATTTCCATAATTTGGAACATAATGCCACAAGGTTTAAACCTTGTGAGGTATTTTGTCAATTGCATTTCACGTAGGAGGGGAAGCATTGAAAAATGACAATAGGCTGAAATTTCCCTCAGATGCTGACAACATGTCAAATTTCAACATAGTACGACCACTTAGCTATCACACTAGCAGGAGTGTGCCATCGTTCGGCTCAGATACTGTGAGAACGATGTGGAAAAAAATGACCCAAAAATGGTCAAAATATTGCATTACAGGGTTCATTTTCTCGCTCTCTCTCTCCTTCCCGTCCTAAACAGATCCGACCCGTTTCGGCGAAGCCGCAGACAGGATGTCAAGTACGGCAACCCGATTCGCCAGTGTCGAGGTTTCAACTCCAACGGTGAGCCGCTCGTTCTTCACACCATCCTTTCATTGATCTTTCGTCTGCTGTTGACGCCATTTGTTTATAAATCAACTCAGGGGTGTGCCACTGACGTTACGTACTTAAAACGAATTGAGATGAGCCCTAACGGTGGGATCGTGTCAGTTTTATGCTAATATGTGCAATCCGAGCTCTTTGATTTGCCAATCCTCACTTTTTGGATGACGAGAGTTCATGGTAATGAGTGTTTTGTTGCCATAGTAACACATCTCTCCCTTTTTTGCCCTGCAGCTAATAAGAATACTCTTGAGATGGTACAGTATGGGGTGGAGGGAAGCAGTACCTTCCTGGAGTGTCAGGCCCGCTCGCCGCACGCCGTCATCAAATGGCATCTGCAGCGAGATAACAGCGACCGCAGGAAGGAGGTAAGATGCAAAAAAAATTAATTAAATGCCCACATGACATGTTTGATTTTGCTCTAATGGCTCTAGACTAGATAAATAATTGCATTGGAGGAATATGATAATACAACACAAGGCTAAGTGAGTAACTCATTTATTTCTTTTCGCTTCACTCCTGGTGTTATTTTTTTTCCTCTCAGGCACTGCGGGAAGCCCGTCTCTTTTGAGCTATGCAAAATATTTGAAAGGTCAAAATATACATGCGGGGACCCTCCCAAAAGACTCTTTTCTCTGAGGCTAGTCAACCTTCAATACACTCAGATTCGAGCGTCATTTTCTCCATTGGCTAGCATGGAAAAAAATGTGTGTCGAAGAGGCAACATTATTGGATTTTTTTTTTCTACAGATCTTTTTTAGTTGTGTACCCACTGGGAAATATTTCTTCAACCAAGTAGTCGTTCATGAGGGCAAAATATTTTTGGATGGAAAAAAAAAGATTACAAGAGCGCCATGCGGTCTGTGTCTGACTTACTACTCTTTAAAACTTTGTTGTCGGGGTGCCACTGTCAAATATTTTTGGAATTGATTATTCCATCAGTTAATCAAATAATGTGATAACATTTTCACTTTGCATTCAAGTGTACTGCAAACCATTTTGTCCCAGTTTATTGACCTAATATTTCTTTTGTTTGCTTTATTTCGGGGTTGTGGGGAGAGTTAGCGGCTGCTCACCACGCTCCGATGCACTGTATGTCGAGAAAATAAAATGCGTTCGCAGAATTCCTTTATTTCCCAGTCCCCGTTACCGTGAACATGGAGGATAGATGCTGTTTTTTTTCTTTCTTTTTGTAGATACGTTCTGACGGCCGCATCTTAAAAACAGAGCAAGGTCTGCTCCTGCGCTCCCTGCAGCCTTCCGACTCGGGCATGTACCAGTGCACCGCCACGGAAAAGAACTTCAAACACACCCTGGTCAAGCTGCAGTTGGTGGTCCTGTCGGGCCGAGCCGTCAATAACGCCCTGGTGGAAGGCGGGGGCGGCCTGCTGCCCTCTTCTCTCCACCCCAGCACCCAGTGGACTCCCAGCGCGGGCCAGTACAAGGACCTGCTGACCATTCTGAGCCAGCCTGAGATGAGCCTCATCAATCAGTATTGCCAGGACTACTGGCAGTTTGGTGACCCCGTGCAAGGCGCCCTCAAGGTCAAAGACCTCAAAGAGTTCAAGGAGCAGAAGAAACCTCGCAACCGTCGGCATCATGGCCAGCTAGAGGTCGAAGAGCAGGAGGATGTAGAGACATGAGGAGGCCAATTATGTAGCCGACGTCCTCCGCCACCCCCCCCCCCCCCCTGAAAACTCCCAGAGACTCGTTGAGCCAAGCACAAGAAAAAAACCCAAACACAAACCAGAAAAGAATTCAACCGAGAGAAAAAGAGGCTTAAACACAAACCCCAACATCCGTTGTTTCAAATCGTAACATGTGCTACTTCAGTATTTATTGTAGGTTGTACATAGTAGGCCTATCATTCTGTGGATTTGTTTGTACTCAGAAGAAAACGGGCTCTTTGTGTATAGGTAACTTTGGGGGCAGATATTGTTGGTGTTTTATTGTTGCTGTTACCCTCATTCTGTCGTATGACAATGGAGACTAAGTGGGAGGATTAGCCCAGTGAAGAAAAACTCAAATTCACAGAATTCTTAGCTTAAAAAAATCAGAAGAGTCCGAATTTCCCTGGATTCTGACTTTACTCTGAAGTCATATAGACAGAATTCTGTACAGTTGGAATTCTGACTTGATTTTCGTAATTCTGACTTTAAAGTCAAGTCAGAATTACGACTTTGAAGTCAAAATTCGAAGTCAAAAGTCGGAATTCTCAGTTTAAAATGATCTCAGAATTTTAGCCAGGGCCCTGGCTTGAAATTCAGACTTCTAACTACTGGGAGTTACAACTTCAAAATTCTCACTTTATTTGGTTTAATCAATGCCGAGAATAAAGTCAAAGTCAGAATTCTAACTCAATTCTGAAAAGTCAGAATTCTCACTCCATTCTGAGGATTAAGACATTCGACTCAATTCCGTGGATTCCAAATTCTAACAACTCTCAGGATCTCGAATTCTGACTAAATTCCAAACATTACAAATTGTGACTCAATACCCAGGATTCTGATTTCTGACTTGATTTTCAGGATTCAGAAATCTAACTCAATTCCGAAGATTGCGACTCAATACCCGGGATTGCGAATTCTAACTTTATATTAAGAATCCGACTTTTGAGTCGGAATTCTGACGATTCTCAGAATTCGTTAAGGTGAATAAAGTGACGATTCTGAGCTCAAAGTGAATATCCTTCCAAAATTTTTCCTTCTTCACCGGCTCTGATTTTCGTTCATAGGAGACGGTTTGTGCTATTGTAAGCTAAACGGAGCCCAGCTATGAAGCTCTTTACGTGACAGGGAAAATTTATCGCAAAAAAAAAAAAAAAAGGTGACGGGATGGCCGTTGTTTCTTGACTATTGTGACGCGGTACCAGGACACCCGCGGGAAGGCCCGGTGCACAACCCCACATGGATGCATGTGGACTGACATGACACTTAGGGGGGACCGTGGACATGAAGAAGTCTCCCCATTTTTTCCGTGGGTCACGATCCGGTAGATTTGAATAGATCTCGTAATGGCGGGGCTTTACCAAATGCAAACTTCGTATATATTGAGACTGCGGTGCAATAAAGAGTCAAGATTTTGTACAAAGGGCATTCTAATTTTTATTTTAAGGGCCGACAGCCAGGGCCAAATGCAGCAAGCGCACTTGTGGACGTCTGTGAATACTGTTAAAAAAAATAAATAAATAAAAGGCAGTGGTCCATAGACCTTTCGGTCCAAACGGAAATTTCCATTTACCGTATCCACAAGTGAGCATTGTAACAATGTTGTGACACTAACCAAATATTGGGAAGCTGGCTTTCTTTGTGTGCATGAAAATGTATCTGTACTGCATTTCTGATAAGATGTATGTGTGGTCTGCGTTTTTTGTTTTTTTTTCCCCCACATCACCTTTGAATTGGTAGATCAGACTTTGATAGATCAGTAAATGTAAACGTGCAGCCAGTTCAAGCATACAGTAATAAAAAAAAAAATTAACGGAACATGCAAGAATTTGGGTGTATATGTAGTAAATATGTGGATGGAATTCACCATGTGAGACCATTTTTTTTTGTCTCCTCCCTGTAAATGACTATAAATGGTTATGTCCTAACGTAATGAAAAAAATAAGATATTTAATTTAGACAAATTAGGCATTTAAAACGCTTGCCATTTTAGCTGGATCAAGAAAAATAACTTCTAAAGATATTTTTGCTGCTCTTCAACTTTTTTCCCACCTGCATACCTAAATTTGATTTTAGGTGATTCATTATTTTCCGTTATCTGACTTAAAAAAAAAAAAAAAAAAAAACAACGTTAAATGTGGTGATGTTATTGGACTGACCTAATGTGTAAAATACTTGTATCATCCCCTTTCCTTTGATGTTGCTAACTAATAAATTAAAGCTCTATATTTTTTCAAAGAATGGAATGCTTCCCCCCACTCATTGTGATGAACTTCATACTGGATGTTTTCTATGTTCTGCCTTCTCTGGAATAAAGTTGTATCTGTTCAAGTGTGAAGTATGCACATTTGTATAAGATACGCACTGCATTTGCACATCAAAAACGCGTCAATATTTTGAGCGCGCTTGCATTAGATATGCTTGTGGGAAATCGAGCCGACACTAGAGGGAACCATCAGCATATGCAAGGCCAAGCCGGTTCCCTCAAACGCATCAGAAGGCGCTCAGAAGAAAAAAAAAAAAAAAAAAAAAAAAAAAAAAAAAAAAAAAAAAAAATATATATATATATATATATATATATATATATATATATATATATATATATATATAGTATTTTTATAATTACATATATTTCCAAGGGTGTTATTGACGTTTTTTTTTTTTCCCAGATGTAAGGAAGAACCAAATAAATAAATTCATGCAAAGAAAGCAAATCAAAAAAGCTCAAAAATTGTTTTGACAACTTACAAGTGTTAAAGTGATCAGTAATGTAAAAGTAAGATACTACCCTCGTATTTAATTACCTGAAGTAATTGATTACCTGGATACTTAACTGTAATTGATTCTTTTTGTACTTCATTCTTGAAAGTACTTTACTTTCGTAATCACAATGAAAGAGACTTGACAGACAGAACACAAGGTGAGATCACTGTGATCAAATGAAGATTTTATTACCACCAAAAGTCATCAGCTCAGTCAAACGGAACATTACGGAGGCCACAAATGCAAAACGGGAGCGACGGCTTGGCCACGGGTCCTGGCGAACATCACCACCACAAAATACACTTGTCAACGTGTGGCAAATGAGCGGACATGGAATAATACACTGAGAAGAGTCATTTGAAGAGGGCATTACTTCAAATATGATTCGCCATCTGGACAAACAGGATGGAGAATTTTACATCATGTAAAAAATGTGGAGTTGATTTCGTCAAAACAAACACGATGAAACTAGAAATGGAATCAGCTTCAGCAGCAATGGACAATGTGTTGAATTGCAGGAAACAAATCATTTTCCTTAAATGTATTTTTTTTAAAGGACTGATGAAATATGCACTTTTGTTATTGACACTAGTTTCAGTGAAAACAAAATGTACACTGTTTGTATGTGGCTCTATGTTTCCTTTGGACTTGTTTTCAGAATGTAAGCTTCTTCTGGGGACTTACTGCAAACCTCATGACACATTGGTACAAAAAGATATAATAAATGAAAAAATGTGAAAAAGAGACGTACAGAAAAAATAGAAACAAATAAAAATGCATAAAATAAAAATTAAAAAGAAATAAAATGTGTAATGAAATAATATATATATATATATATATATATATATATATATATATAAATCAAAACCATATATAAAAATCAAAACTCAACATAATACAAAATGAAACCAAACAAATAAAAACAAAAGCTGTATACACTTAAAAAAGACAGTGTAATTAACAATAAGTGATAAACAAAAATGTACACAAAATAAAAAATTGAGCGAAAAGGAAAATAAATATACAATAAATAAAATACTGGGACAAAAAAACAAAAAACAAAAAAACACAAATAGCGAGCACAAAATATACAAGACATGAAAAGACATGAAAAAGTGACACAAACAGCAAACACAAACAAAAAGAAATATTAAATATAAAGACATAAAAATAGAAAAACCCAACTAAAATATTTAAATGAAAGAAAAGCAATAAATGAAAAATATATCAAATAAAAAATGAAAAAAATACTTTCCACGTTAGGAAAAGACCTCCTTCCCATCTTGAGGCAATCTACTTGAACCATGCAGTGTAGATTTGGCCCATTTGTCTTCAAGCAGACATAATGTGCTATTTTTGATCCACACACACACACACACACGCGTGTCTCGAGTGGCTGCTTGCGGGGACCACATGCTTCCACTAACAAGACAAGCACGGACAATCCAAAGGACGCTATTGCTCAAATTTCTTTACATTTCCTCCGGTGACTTCGAATCCATGCTCAAGAGGACCAGCGAGTAGATCGGAAGAAGCCAGCGAAATATGACTATTTTTTTAATGAACGTTAATTCGCTTGCCATGATGATGTCACGATGCGTGTTATGCCATGAACGACTTCTGAGGACTCTTCCTGCGTGTGTAATTGTGGCACAATAGTGCGAATTCCTCGGAACACGATCACTTGTGGTGCATTTCGCAAATAAAAGCTACACGTTCATTTCGGTGCATAGAACTGCTATGAGATGAAAACTTTAGTTTTTTTAATCGACATGTAGTAGGCCACAAAACATAACTACACAGAGTAAAAGACACTTCAAAACAGTTTAACCCTTGTGTGGTATTTTGTCCAAACTTTTGATCTTTACAGACGTTTCACATCAAATGAAAAGCAATGAAAGCTGAACGGAGCTGAAATTTCACTCACATTTTCACATTACCGGGAGTGATGTGTGAGAAAACGACGAAAAATGGTCAAAATACCTTACACGGGTTAAACACACAATGCTAAGTGGGAGCCAGTGCATCTTTATTTAACAGGTGGCTGTACAGGGAATATAAGAAGCGTGCACACCCCTTTTTCAAATACTTTTTGTGATATAGTGTATATTAAAAAAGAAAGATCAGCCCGAGAAAGATTTTCAGATTCTCTACACTAATATGAAAAAAATACATACACATACGTATATACATATACATATGTATATGTACACATGTACGTATATTCACGTATACACATTCACGTACATACGTATACACGTATACACATACATACACACACACATATATACATACGTATACACATATAAACATATATATAGTATATATGTTTATATATATGTATGTATAATATCTATATGACAAAACATAGCGTTTGAACAGGGGTGTGTAGACTTCTTATCTTAGTGTAAATGTAAAATGAACAGGAAAATGTGAGACTTGCATGCTACTTCTACATTGTTCTCTATATACAAATCGTTGAGACCCACAACTATGAGGTTCTTTCCTGAGCAAGTAAGCAAAGGACCAAATACTATTGTTGTTCTGTGCTTAGGTATGCGTTGACATCGGGGGCCAAACCCTTGGCCATGTCAGCGCTGTGAAACGTACAGTTACTGTCAGCTATTGTGAGTGACAGGACGACCGCCCCGGTTAGGCCCAGGGAGGTGATTTTTTTTCAAGTTTAAACTTTTCTCAGATTTAAAGAACAAATACCACCAGAGAGACGTGTCCCGAGTCAGCTTTAAAAAAAAAAAAGTAAAGACATATCAGAAAAAGTCTTTTTGTTAAGCCACAGCTTGACTGCGTATCTGTTCTTCCGCTAAAACTGAAATATTTCTGGTGTACACTGGGGGCTAGCACAAGAAGATGCATTTCAATTAGATGGAATGCTAACGCAATGCAGGAAAGCTAGCCTACAGCCTCCGGGTGATAATAAAGCCGCAAGTGATAGAGAAGCGGAGTCAGTGTCACCATGCTAGCAGCTAATGTACAGGAGTTAACGGGCGTGGTGAGGTCCGGCAAGGGGCGGAGCCTAGCCCTGCTCGTCCCCCGCATCGGTGCCCGCGCGGAGAGCGGCGGTATCTCCGTTGCAGCCGGACGTGGGCTCGGCCTCCTCCGCCGGCTCGACGACCTCTACGACCGCCGTGTTTATCTCCGTGACAATTTGGTGGGGCGGGGCGGCGGAAGGTGAGTTTGCGGAAGGGTCGGCGGCAGCCTCGGGAGCGGCGGGCTCCGCGGCGGCGTCGGCTGCTGGACCGGAGGCCTTGGTGTTACTTTGCTCGGTTGCTCGCAGTCTCTTCATGATGGTGGTCACGCGCACAGCTTTCTGCCCAGACACGGTTGGGAAATCACGCTAGGTGAGGACCGTGAAAAATTCACCAATTCACCGTACTAGGCCTGTCACTGAATCAAATTATCAATCCAAAAATACAATAAAAAATGGTAATGAGGCAAAATAACGTTATAACGAATAGAGTACCATTTTTTTTCCTCCAAAATGTATTTCAATAGGTGTCAGTCGTATACGGATAGCTACTATTCGCGGTCTTACATAATGATATTTCTTATGAATCGTCAAAAGTATTGTTCATAAACATTGCGCATAATTCATATTTATAATCATATATCAATCATATACAGGGATACCGTATTTTCAGCAGGTGCACCTTCAATGAATGACCTATTCTAAACTTTTTATATATAAGGTGCGCCACATTGTAAGGCACATAGAATAGAAGCTACAGAAATGGCTGGGGTTATGTTTTATTATTAAGTATAATCCATTAGATGGAGGTGCGCTAAAGGAAATGTCAACAAAACAAAGAATTCAGCCAATCTTCATTAACAGAGAATCAGAAATGAAGACTAGAGTTTAAAAGAATATAATTATGATTCAATTAAATGTTACACTCATTTTTTAAATTCAGATTGCAACCAAAAACCTTAATACAGTCGGCCCTCGGCTTACGAGCACCCTGATTTACGAACAATTCGCCTTACGAGCGTGGATCAGGGAGATTTTTGTCCTCCGCTTACGAACAAACCTCTCGCCTTACGAGCAATTCGACATGCCGGCCATTGAGTATGTAGAAATGATCTCGTTTAATTGCGTCAATAAAATCAACGGTAGTGACATCATCAATCATCAGTAGATACTTGTGGCAGTAACGTGAACGCTATTGCTCTTACAACGTCACACTGACTGTCTCACTCACGGTGTCTAAATATATTACCATTTAAGTGTAGTGTTTGTACAGCTAAAGGGAAAAACAGCTGACATGAAATTAAATGTGCCGATTGCAGGACAAAGAATTGTCATTGGTTTAAATGTGTGTTTTTTTTTTAAATTAATTGTCAATACATTCCAACCGTTTAAAAAAAAAGTGCGAATAATTATCAGTCAGTCACGGAGATGCGAATATGCTATTGGTCGATTAAGGTCACCCGGTCTCACTCACGGAGATGCTATTGGCCGGCGTCACACGTCAATCACAGAAATGCCGATATGCTATTGGCCGAACGCCTTTATCTAGCTTGATGGGACAGGATGGAAGGAAGGAGAGAAAATTAGTGAAAAACGGAATGTTGTGAAGACTTTGCAAACTTTATCTGTTAGACATAGCTTCTAAAATTACTTGCAGCGGTAAAGAAAGAAATAAGAGGATGATGTTTTAGTATCTGCGTGATTTGCACCCTGACTGAAAGAGTTACTGTAACACTGTAAGACCAATAGCATATCTATCGCCGTGTTAACTTTGAGCGTTGGACTCTGCCCCCTCTGCTTACACCCAGCTCAAGTCGCGTCGTTTCAAAGGTAAAAGCTATTTATCCATTGTATTAATTGTATAATACAAGTGTACAGAAGATTATGTCACTCAATTTAAATATATGTATACAGTGTGTCGTTCTTACCTAAGGCTTCGGCGCGCGTTGCACGCATTCACGAATTAACATGGGTTTGGATTGCCCGCTATACGAGCAACTCGAGATACGAGCGTAGCCGCTGAACGGATTAAGTTCGTAACCCGGGGGCCCACTGTATATATTGTTTTGTTGATTTGGGACCGTTTCTGGATTTATTCTATAAAATTTTCAAAAACTAGTGGTTTTTGCACCTTGTGCCCATATACAGCGCTTGAGAATTGGAGCATATATAGCATATCGAAATTTCAAACAGAGTGTTATCAAAAATTAACTGTAACCATAAATGAACACCTAGAACAGACACACATGTACTTTAGCGGTGCAGGATTTTATATTTTTATTTCTTTATAAGACCCTGGTGCAAAGAAATTAAAAAAAAAAAAAATCTGCAGATAAGCCGCACTTGACCATGAAGAGCAGGGCTCTAATCATGAGAAAAAAGTATCAGCTTATAGTCCGAAAAATACGGTAATCGGTCAAGCCCGGGTAAAAACCTTTCAACGTCACTTGGTGGCTAATATTCCACTCTAACTTCTATTTTTTGTCAACATTCCAACTAGTGCATTATTAAAGCTTGAAAAAGGAGCCGTCTGGAACGGGGCGCTTACCTTCCACTTGGCTCGAGCAAAGTTCTTCTCGATTTGCGCGCATACGTTTTCCTTGATGTTTTTATCTGACGCCGCGCCGCCGGAGATCCTGTTTGACAAAAATGAGGACAAGAGAACACAGGAAGCGTCTGTGGTTCTTCAAGTTCTTTTCTTGTGTTTACAAAGCTTGCTTCATGTTGTCTGCAGCATCTACCATTCATGGTTTATGGCCTCCTGGGCTGTCAGTCTCTGGTCTTGATCCACCTCCATCAGACGCGCAACCAGAGTTTTGGCTACCACACGGAAATGCATGGAAACGTCAACAAGGCCTTTTATTCTTCCCATGGCTGACACGGTTTATGTTGGAACCATTTGCTTTTACATAAAAAGAAAGCTCACATGGAACGGCGTCGTGTTTCATGTTTTCGCATCGAAATACCTGAATCGGAGATGTCGTCCCAGTACGGTGAGTCAAACTCATAATCGCCTGCGAGGATCTTTCGGAAAAGGTTCTTGTCGTGGTTTTCGTAATCGTCTTCATCGCTCTCGTCATAGAAAGGAGGGTTGCCCGACAGTCTGGAGGAGGTTCAAAAAATACGACAAATTACAAAATATGGTCACACCAAAACTAAAAGTATTAAGTAATTACTTATTTATTTACTCATCAATTATTTTAAGCACTCCAACCACTAAAATAATTGATTATTTTAAGCTCCAAAAGTACCCAAGCTATTACTTTAGGTACTAATCAATTACTTTAGGTAATCGTGTATTAAAATAATTAGTTACTGATGTAATCCTTTTTATTGGTAATTAAGTAATTATTTACTAAAGTAATCAATTATTCTAAGCACTAAAACTACTGAAGTAAATGATTATGTTGAGCTCCAAAAGTACTCAAGTAATTATTCTAGGTACTAATCAATTACTTTAGGTAATCATGTATTTAAGTAATACATTAATTTAGGTAAGTACTAAAGTATTGGGCAATAAAGTAATTGATTATTTATGAAAGTAATCATTTCAAGCACTTAAACTACTGAATGATTATTTGCAGCTCTGAAAGTACTAAAGCAATCATTTTAGGTACTTAACAATTACTTTAGGTAATCATGTATGAAGTAATATATTAATTTAGGTAAGTATTAAAGTAATCGGGTCATTTTTAAGTAATTATTTACTAGAGTAATCAACTATTTTAAGCACTAAAACTATGAACGTAAATGATTCTTTTAAGCTCCAATAGTACTAAAGCAATTATTTTAGTTACTAAATAATAACTTTAGGTGATCATGTATGACAGTAACGAAGTACTAAATGATTATTTTAAGCCACAAAAGTACTAAAACGATTATTTTAGATACTAATCAATTACTTGACGTAATCGTGGATAATCGTCAATAATTTACGTTTTTGCTGTATCACAGACACTGCCTCTCACGAGTAATTTATGTGAGATAACTCACAGAATGTACATGATGACACCCGTTGCCCAGCAGTCCACAGGTCGGCCATAGCGTTGTCTGCCAACTACCTCTGGAGCTGGAGGGGGGGAAAAAAAGGATCAAGTATTACTCAGGGTCATTCCAGATCGTTTATCAAATTTCGGACAAGATTCCCATCTGAACATCACAGAGAAATAGAACTAGTAGAAATAGAAGTCTTGGCCACAACAATGGTCATCATCATCAAAACACATCTAATTTATGGGAGAAAAAATATGGGAGTTTAAGTACCCAGCATACAAGATTGTACTTAAGCTACATTTCATGTTTGGAGGTAATAGTAACAAGTATACATCTTAAAAAAAAAAGTGAGATCCAGATATTGCCGTTTAAAATGGCTTTTCCAAGTATATTGCCAAAAAATGTCCTAAGTACCCTTCATTCAATGAGAAAAATATTGATAACAAAAACCTAATATTTTGTGCTTTGCCTATCGAAACGAGTGACTTTTAATTCGACGTTTTACAGGACCTTCTGAGATATTCAAATATTCGATGAAATCGCAAGGAATGACAAATTTAAAAAAAACACAATTTTTCGGTACCGTCTTATTTGCCCGTTTAAGCGCTTCAAAAATCTCACCCAAATACTCTGGTGTCCCACAGGGGTCTTTGATTAATCCATTCTCCAGCTTGGCAAGATGAAAGTCACTGATGACTATTTTGGAGTTCTTCAGGCGGTTGTAGTACACCAAATTCTCCAACTAGGCCAGTTGGAAACAGGAAGTGTCAGAATAGTTGTCTCTAATAGTAAAAGTTTTATCAAGTGGCTATCCAAAGACATTTTGGACATTACCTTAAGGTTTCTGTGAACAATGTGTAGCGAGTGGAGGTAAGCGACAGCTTCCAAGACTTGGCGCACCACATTGCTGGTATCGCGCTCGGAATAATAGCCTTGGTCCAGGATCCAGTCAAAAACTTCTCTGCCTGTCGCACTGAGGCAGAGGAGAAAGTTCCTTACGCTTTATATTTTATTTATTGTAAGTTTGAAAGTTTTAGGAACATGAAACCTCACAAAAAAGAAAAAAAATGTTGTAGCTTCTCTACTTACAGTTCAAGAAAGAGGAAGTATTCCTTTTTAGTCTCAAAGACATCCACCAGCTGGAGAATATTGGGATGCTTCACCCTGAGGAGATGAATACCAGTTTGGGAAACGATAAATTTGAGGGGGGCGTTTACATCTTTCTTTCATTTGTAACACGCACAACAGTAAAATTATACTAAAACTAAAAAAAAAAAAGAAAAAAAAAACATTGCATCATCTATTTTGGGAAATTTGCAGACACCCCTACTTTAACTGTAAGGCACAGCTAAAATTCTTGAATTTTCTCCAAAATCAAATATACAAAATAGAAATGTCTTCCTATTTACATTAATGTTTGAAAAATATATGACTTTACATCTGTTTACAAGTATCAAAATAAGAAATACTAATTCTAGAACTACTACATCTAGAACGGTACTCAATCTAGAATTTGAGCCGAGTAAAGTTTGATTGATTGATTTATTTTATTATTTGACCTGATGCTCCTTATAACCCGGGGCCTTTTATTATCCGGTGCGCCTTACTACCCGGTGTGCATTATAACCCGTTGCCTTTTATGAGCCGGTGTGCCTTATAGGCTGGTGCCTTTTATGATCTGGTGCGCCTTACGACCGTGTGTGCGTTATAACTTGGTGCCTTTTATGATCTGGTGTGCCTTATAGCCCAGTGAGCCGCATATGATCTGGTTTGCCTCGCTACCCGGTATGTGTTACAACCCCATGCCTTATATGATCTGGATTGCCTTACTACCCGAGTGGGTTACAACCCGATGACTTTTATGATCCAATGTGCCTTATAACTCGGTACCTTTTATGATTGTCACCCGGCGCCTTTTATAATCCGGTACGCGTTGTAACCCGGTGCCTTTTATAATCTTGTGAGCCCCTTTAACCCAGTGGTGTCTTTTATGATGCAGTGTGCCTTATAACCGGGTGCCTTTTATATTCCTTTGTGCATCTTATAACCTGGTGTGCTTTATAATCCGTTGCACTTTATAATCACGAACAATCATACATTTAAGATCATTTTAAATTCGTATTCACGCTAACATTTGGATAATAAAAAATAGTGATGTAAAATCTGTTTATAGACGATTAAGTAGTAGCAAAAACACCAAAAATATTAATATGGCTAAAATTGAAGTTGAATGAAGTTTATTTGCTGTACTAGTTTGTTTTCCATTGATGTGCAGTAATGTGCCTTACAAACCAATGCGCATCATAGCAGTGCGCCGTATTACAAGGTTTGTACTATATAATCATACATTTTTACAAAACAGGCTTTATTTTTTTTCATTGTTTTAAATTCCCTATTCAGACCGCCTCAAGTTCAGTGCAGCTTTATACGTCCAAAATTCTGTATATTTTCATCGCTGGGATCACAAAGACAACCCTTGGGAGTGGCGCAATGAATGTAAAAGTCAGATAAAGTGCTAGTGATTAGCAGCGAGCATGTGTTACTAGCAGCAGCATTAAATGGGAAGCTTGTCAGGAGACAAACTGTGCTTTCCCCCACTGATTAACTATATTACATTAAGACTTGAACGAGAGCCTCTTCTGCGCACTAATTGCATTTCCTAGCAATTATTCGCTGCCTTTGACAATAATAAACTGCCTAGTTCTATCTTCCTAACCACTGAGCGGTAAATAAAAAGAGTGAGAGCAAATAGGGAGTGAGGGTTACTACTAAAATGTTGTCGTTATCGTAACAATATCTAAATATGAACATGTTAGTTGGTATTATTGCGAAATCGGTGAGATAAGTGATAAAGATTATTCCTGCTCGCAGCTCAGCCAAATGTTATTTTTACACTTGTCATTGAATGCGTGACTTAGGCCTGCCAATCACAAGCCTTACTTCAAGCTTGCCAAAGCCAGCCAATAATTAACGTATTAAGGCCGGTGTAGATTTAGTGGCATACAAAATGTCATTTTCCATTAGGGTTAGGGTTCATGTATATTTTCAATACATCGGGCAGCATCTTAAAGGTGTCCCAGGGCTTGTCGTTCAATTTTGTTCTGTTTTTAGGACTGCAAGATAAAGTACTCCCTCGTTCTTTGCAGTTTATGGGGACCAGAGTGCCAAAAAAAAAAAAAAAAAGCAGCACCATTCCTCCATGTTGGAAACTATAGGTTGCAATCGGCAGGGGACTAGTTTCAGAAATAGCAGAAAAATGGTTACAACTGCATCTGTTAAAGAAAATAAATGACAATTTTTTTGTTGTTGTAGACAATATCTAAATGAACAGTATCTAAATGAACAAAATTAAGACCTTCTGGTGGATGGTTTTCTCCTAATTCATCTTATACCTTTTTTTGTAATCTCACGGCAGGACTAAATAAGATTGCATCTAAGAACTCACATTTTTAAAATGAGGATTTCATTTTTTGCAGCTTTGCGCACCTTCCTTCCATCCTTCTTCAGGAACTTTTTGCATGTGTACATTTTCATGGTGTTTCTGTCCTTGGCCCTGAAAATCTCACAGAACTCCTCCCTGGGAAGATTTCAAGCAAAAACGGAGAAACGGGTGAAAGTGGCACAAAAGTTTAGAAAAAAGAAGGAAAAAATTGGAGAAAAACTGCAAAACCAGAATATTTTCATTTGAATGATTCCACTTCATTCAGTAAATTGTAAGAAGATATTTGCAGTACTCACGATTTAACAATTTGACCCATGTCATACTTGTCCGTCACGTCTGAAGGACTATGGTAATCCTTCTTTTCGCCAATTGTTAAACAGCCGAATGGCATAGCCACTCCTGACCTGTGGGGACAAAAAAACAAAAAAACAGAAAGATAAAGGACGAATACGAAGGTACATTATGTAATTCTATCGATATCATTTTCCTACATTGCAGTAACACATGACCTCTTTGCATCTGTGAAGCCCTTTGAGACTTTGGTGATTTAGGGCTATACAAATAAAATTTGATTGATTGATTGATTGCTGATTTTGCCCCATACTGTGTCCAGACTTTCAGTTATTGATGAGTTGGCACGACAAATATTTCTGTGATAAAGAGGACATTTTTTAAAAGATGCTCTAGGGTAGTTATTACTGCAATACACAGCTTTTGGTTATACTGAACATTGTATTCATGTATTCATTTTCTACTGCTTGAACTGTTCACTGGTGTGGATTAAATGGGGTTTGTGTCATTTGAATGAGGTGAGAGGTGGCATGCTCCATGGACTGCAAATGATTTGAAGATGATTTTTGCGCCGCATTTTTTCAACCAAAAGAGGCACGGGATAAAAGGGCACAGTCTCGATGAGCATGTATAATTTTGGAAAGTGTATATCTAGGGCACACTAAGGGATAAGGTTTTGAGGTGCATCTGGTTATAAAAGGCACCGTGCTAAAAGATGTATTGTGCTATACGGCGCACCAGGGAAAAGGCAAACCGTGTTATAAAGTGTAAAGGTTTTAAGATGCACTGAGTCAAAATGGGGTCAGCGTTACAAGGCACACTTTGTTATAAAAGGCACCATGTTACTCTGTATAAGGCGCACAGGATTATTAGGGGTTATGAAAAGCACGTACTATAAGGCACATCTGCCCATAAAAGGCAATAAGGTGCACTGGGTCATAAAGTGCAACATGTTACTTTGTATTGTATTATCAAGTGCACCAGTTTATATATGGCACCAGCTATAAAGTGCATAATAAGACACCATGTTATAATGGATGCCGGTCCATAAGGTACAATGTATTACTCTACTTTATAAAGGCACACTGGGTTATAATTTCACTAAATTATAAAAGGTGCTGTGTTTTAAGGTGTATTTAAGGTCATTTAAGACCGTGTCATTAGGTGCACTAGGGTATAAGGCGCACTGTGTTATTCTGAATAAGGCGCGTTGGGTTATGAGGTGCAGTCGGTTCTGAACGGTGTGTTATATGGCGAGCCGGTTTATAAGATACCGGTCTATAAGACGCAATGCGTTACTTTGAACAAGGCGAACCGAGTTATAAAGTACACTGGGTTGTAAAATGCACCGTGCTCTTAGGCACACTAGGTCTTAAGAGGCATCGCATCATAAAAAAAGTTATACCGTGCACCAGGTTATAAGGCTCACCGTGTTACTTTGTATAAGGCGCACCCAATGACAAAACAAATTATAGACAGGAATGTGTTATAAAATACTCCTTGTTATAAGGTGCACTGTGTTACTTTGCATAAGGTGCACTAGTTTATAAAAGGCACAACGCTAAAAGGTGTAGCGAAGCATGTAATGCGTCATAAGGGTTATAAGGCGCATTACAACAAAATAAAGTCAAGAAAACCAGTATAGCAAATAAATCCACGTTTATTCAACGTCTTTGCTAGATTAAGCCCAATTAAGATTGTATTTTTGCTGTTGATCACTTGTAAACAGATGTAAGGTACCGCATTTTTCAGACTGTTATTTGGAAAAAAAAAAGGATTAGAATCAAAAAGTTGGCATGCACAGGATGGTTGAGAAAATAAAAGGATTTTAAGTGTGCCTTATGGCCAGAAAAATTCCATGAAAGCAAGATGGGGCCAGATCACCTTCCGGTTTACATTGAACTAAAATGCAAATATAACCCCTTCACCTGTAGATACGTTTTGAAAAGGTTTACCTCTGAAAACAATTACGTAGTTCTTAATGGTAATAATCAAAAGTGTAATTAATGCCTTGCCTGTGAATACAGAACAGAAGTGAACAAAACAATGTTGGTAAAGCTACGAGCTGTATCACACCATGCTGACGCTGGCAGCTTAGATGATAGACGCAAAGCCCAAAATGGCCTCAATCGGCGGTTCACATGTACCATCAGTGGGATGTATGGTTGTATAATACTCAGCAGTCGTTTGTGAAAAAAAAATGCTCTTTGAACTCCCTGTTTTTTCAATCAGAGACACGCGTGTTTGTGTACCGTCGGTGATGTTGAGTGGGTGACCTTCGCTGGCTCTGCATCCCTTCGTGTCACATTCACTATAGCATCCTTGCGAAAAATATTGACTCAGCAAAGTTGAACTCCGAAAAAGCAACGGGGCATTTTGCTGTGTTTCTGACAGGAAACAAAGGAACTAATGCACACAGCCAATAAAAGGTATCGTGAAAGATTTGCACCCACCCTTGAAGCGTTATCACCCCTCGTTCTGTCTTATCAATTCTATCGATTGACCGATCAATGTCTGGCGGTGCTTTATTACTCAGTTTGTGAGACATCTTGCGCCAGAGTAGAGCATCTAAAATTTACGAGGGTTTGAGTAGATTGCGATGAAGACGTTGGCTCTGTTTAGCCAAGACAGCTCCTTCCAGGAAAAATTAGGGGAGCATATGATGGATTTATACCCCACTCGGTTCATTCTGAAGCCTGAAGTGACACAGTATTTTTTTTGTTTTTTTTTTGCCCCTATCCAACCTGTATGTGTTTTTTGATTGCGGTGTGATCTGATTTTATCAAATGTGATCCATGCTACTTGGGTATTTGGTACTAAATCCGATACATATCCGATATTTTGACCCGCGACTTCAGTGTGAACGGCAAGGTGGCATTCATCTGACTCGTAACAAGCGACAAATGTCACAATTGTGCGGAAGCAGCTTGGAAAAGCAAAACAAAATAACGGAATATGCAAAGTTTTAAAATATTCTAGAGTGCATGTAGCTCACTCGTAGTAGCTCACATGTAGCGAGGGAGACGTTGCTGTCAGGACACAAAATTCCATGGTCAATTACTGCAACCCCCCCCCTTTCTGCCTCAAATGCAACAGATTGAAAATACTGTGGCGTGTCCGTTGTGTGTAACATGATGATGTCCTCTACGCATGCGGGATAGTTTTAGGCCGTTTGGCGTTCGCATTTATTTGCAGATGTGAACGATCTCATCAAAAATTCAGATTCCCCAAAGAATTCAGAATTGAGAATTAAGCCCCTGCAGTGCGTAGCCTGTAGTTCATGTGTCTGCGTCAAAGCCTACTGTGAAACTAACAACAAAATGCGTATGCACTCAATCAATACTTCAGATAATTAGCAGGATTGTTTCTCCTCCTGCTATGCTATAATAAGAAACTGCCTCCTGGGAAAATTGTTGACATCTTTACTCTAATACAGTAGTTCTTAACCTTGTTGGAAAAAACGAACCTGACAAATTTCTTATGCGCATTCACGGAACCTTTTGTTATTGGTAAACTAATTTTGCACTGGTAAAAACAACACAAAAAAGCTTTTCTTGAAGCACACGATCCAACACAAATTGCCTCATCGAACCCAGATTAAGAACCAATGGTTTAATAACAGCAATCATGAAAAGAATAGCTCAGTGTAATACTTTGACATCAGCAGATTTGAGAAAACATTTATTTCATGTTTACTTTTCAAATCCATCCTTTTGTCCCCCCTCACCCCCTCGCTGAGCGTTCTGGATCAGCAACTCATCGAATTGCTGACTACTAGGAGCCATTGCTGATTTACTGAAGTTAAACAGTGCTGAGTCTCAGCATTTACCAACGACATTTTATACAAACTGTCCGCCCATGAGTGAGATGAAAAGCCTCCATTTTTTTTTCCCCCCGTGTGGACCAAAACAACAAAAATACAAACCCACAAAACCCACAAAAGGTCAAAGTAAATACTGACAACAAACAATACTGACATTTTGCCATTTCTTTTTTTTCACTCTGAATACAAGTGTTGTGGTGTGTTGCAGCAAAGGTTGACGTTTTGGGTTTAAAAATGTTATGGATCAGCAGACAGAACCACTAATTCCATCAATCCATTTTTTTAATCCAACAATGTAGAACTCAGTTGATTAAATTGGCACTTCAAGCATCATCCAAAAATAATCAAAATGGTCGATATCAGTTCCAATGGTGTTATTGTTTATTATACATAAATCCACAGATGGGAGTTGGCAGAGTACAACTCCTGCCCTCATTGGTCGATTGTCATCACGTATCTTGTAGCATTGCCCCTCTCCCTGATGACACTCAAACGTGCCTGTTAGGTAGACCAAGAGAAGAGTGCCCCTGTCCCTCGTGAAACACACACACCGCGAGAAGCGAAATGCCAGAGAAGAGAGAACAACGCAGGAATAGAGCGTTGTAAATCTCGTACCTAGATTTGTAATAAATTGTAAATATAAAATAACAGATAAATAATCAAATAAAAATAACAAAGTATAAACTCTGACTGTTATCATGTTTGGTCAGCTACAAGCATCACAATAATTAGACTTCCACGAGCCGCTAATATAACCGCGGCTCTCCGTGAGACTACAGTCAAATGGAAGGGAACGGGAAGGGACAACAGTACAGTTACTGTACATTATCAGGTTTAATAATATAAGATTTAAGTAAACATGTGTATTGCAGTAATATTTACTGCCTTGTATTTAATGTGATTATTAGCACCTACGCACCAAGACGTCACAAAATAAGATCTCTATTTTCAGGTCAAACAGTTATTCAATCCACATCAAAGTGAAATAACGTGAAAGTTAATATAGTTGTCCAAACCACTCTCGGTCACCTGGTGATCTGATATAAATTAATTGAGGAGGTGTTTGACATTTTCCGGCGTTGTTAGTTTACAGTTTCCTTTATATGCTCGATTAAATTTACAGCTCGTTATCGCCAAAGTCAGAATTTCAATTAATGTGCGCTTGACATTTAAAAGGTGTCAGCTTTATTTTTTCCAATGGCCTTTAAGTTGTGATCTCTCATGTAATGTTGATTTTATGTGGACAATTAACATTTCTGTTCACACAGGGAGGGCAAGTGGAGTAAGGTTGGCACAGAAATGACTGTCCGTGCCACAATATTGACATCAGGCACAAAAACTTGTTGTTTTAGGATCCTGCCGTTGAAAAAGCTTTGCAATGTTTACTGTGTGGATACTAAATGAAAATTGTGAGGTAAAGTGCGAACGATTGCATTTTTTTGTTACCATTTTCCATATTTTCCATAGATAGTGTAACATTGGGGGGGGGGGGCCCTTTCTGGAATATTGTGTCCCTAATGCGTATTTGTATAAAAACTAACAAAATAAAGAATACAACATTTAAAAAGGAGTCACTATAACACAATTGTGTTTCATGTTCCACTTGATTTCCTCTTAATTTGAAAAAAATACTAATCGTTACAGCTTTAAAATGCCTTAAATTACATTTGCTAACACCTGCACATATTAATCCCCCTGAAGTGCCTACAATGTTTTGCAAGTCACTATATCTTATATATAACTTGCTTGTTTCAATTAGTTTGCTCTTAATTTGAAAATGAAAAACATATGGTTTCTGACGGTACAATGAAATGTAATAAATAAATTCGGAAGATTTTACTGTATCACTCATGACAATGCGCATTCTGCTAAAACCGAACAAAATAAAGGCATACAAAATTTACAGAGGAGTCACTGTAATACAATTTTGTTTGATGATTCAAATGCTTTCCTTTTAATTTAAAAAGATACTGATCTTGTTACAACTTTAAAATGCCCTAAATTAGATTTGCTAACAACTGCACAAATTAAAACCCTTGAAGTCCTTACGTTTTAAGGTCACAATTTAGCAATTACTCGCTTGTTTCAATTAGTTTGAAATTAATTTGAAAAGAAGATTATTTTGTTTCTGTTAGAGCAATACAATGCTATAAACTAGATTTCCTGACGGCTCCAGAAACACAGTACTGCTGTAACCTATGTTTCAGAACGTAAATGAAGGAAATAAAACCTTGCCTCTGGCAAACCAATGCAAGCACCATAAGCAGTGTCAGCTTTTTGAATCAGTTTAATAATTAATGGACCAACACCACATCATTTCTTGTTCAGGATGTATTTGTGCAAATTAGACAAAAATTAAACCAAATGAGCGTTAGCCCACGGCGGAGAAACGCTAAGACGATACAGCTGTTTCCAATGTAAAACCGACACGCTTGCTTAAGGCTAGTGAGGAATCCGGCATCAGTAGTTTTGCAGGTGTGAATTTTTTTTAAGCTGAAAGAAGCATGCTGCTGTTCTCAGGTTTTATTGCAAGCGAGCTCGGAGGTGCTGTTCACTGGCTTTGCAACGTAAATATGTTGTAAATGCTTGGGCTTCTAATGACGATGTGTTTTGCTTCCCTGCTCTCAAGCAGAACGATAATGTTCAGGTGGGTAGAGGGAAAGGAGAATAGTGCAGGGGGGGGGGGTTAGTCTTTTTTTTTTGACATGTTCTTATAGTCAAGACTTTTATTGTCATATGCGTAATATTACACAATGAAATTCTTATTCTGTTCACTTTTCCGAGCAGACTACGTTACACAATCGAGCAAATAATAAAGTAGGCAAAAAAAACAAAAAACAAAAAAACAGTAATGGAGTAATATTGTGACTATAATCATTTTATTACAATTACATTTCACATGATAAAAACAAAGCCTTTTGCCTGGGGTCATCCGCGCCCCCCCACGCATCACCTTGCGCCCCAGCAGGGAGACCCGCGCCACTATTTGAGAAGCGCTGATCCAAACCAATTTTTAGCAAACCAGTTTTCCATTCATGTTTGACTTTTTCTCATTGAAATTTCATACGTCCCCATCGAGGCGCTATTGTATTATTTGTCTTTAGTAACTGTCTTTACAAGTGCTGCTGCCCTCTGGTGGTAGAATGTGAAATTGCGTGTATTTTACATGATGGTATTTTACATGCTGTAATTCAGATAAAATTGGACCAAGAACCGTATTTGGCCGAACCCTGTGAATGGATCCTTTAGAACTACTCAAGTAGCTGTTGATAAGAACACATTATTGGCTGTTGAGACTTTCCTCAAGTAACAGCCTCGAATGAGATCTCAAAATAAAATCGCAAACCCGAAAGCTAATAGATTCTTGAGAATTGAGGATCTAAGAAATAAATTATGCAGACAGACAACGTGGGATTAGAGGACGAGCGAAAAGGAGAAGCTTGATGATTATAACCGGGGTTGCTGAGCTGCCATGTCTGTGCTCCCTGTACACCGTCGAAGCAAGCGCTCCGGGATACAAAAATCCTCAATACAAGTAAAACATGAAGCACGGTTGCAGCGAAACACACTGTAGACAAAGAAATGCTTATTAATAATTCAATCAATTGCGTATGCACGGCCACTCTTACAGCTCGCAATCTTTATTTGGCTCCAAGCAGCCTACTTATTTATTTCAGTTTTCGTCTCTTTCATTGACTTCCTGCGTGACATCGAGCTTTTTTTTTTTTTTCCTCCTCGTTATGCGCTCCTCATCACTACTGTCTTGGCCGGCTTCTGGTTAGTATTGCTCTAATTACTGCAGTGAGACTTTAACATCAACTCCAGAGTCAAACGTAAAAATAAATAAATAAAAGAAGCAGTAGAACGCACAATGACGCTTTTGAATATGCAGCGAGGTTCAGACCAGAATCAAGAAAAACAAGAAAAAAAATGGCAAATTTCTTGTTCTAAGCATCATAATCTGCCAATGAGGTAAGATGTTTTTTCTTGCTAAGAAAACCAAATGCAAGACCTGCCCCCCGAATGGTTCTAATAACAAATACAAAAACGAGTCAGAAATTCTTTACTAAACAAATGGTGAATCAAATCTACTTCTCAATATAAAGTCAGATTTAAGAAAATTATTCTTACTTTTAAAATCTCAACAATTTTTTAAAAATTTGCATAAAATAAGCATTTTTTTTCATCTTTTTAACCTAGATTTAAGTAAATGGTCCTAATATACTGTCAAATGTAAGCAATATTTTCTCTTTGATTTGAAAATTCAGGTCAGTTTCCGAGATGCATTTTATTATACAAGTCATAAATCATCACATTTCTCTCAAAATTATACCCATGCATGCTGTAATTTTAAAACATCACAACACAAAAATTTTTTCTTGGGACTTAAGTAAAGAAAAACCAAAAACTATAATACTTATATAATATAATAAAATAATTCTTATACGTAATTTAACTTAAATTACAGAGGGGAAAAATAGAAATCTAAGTGTAAATGCATCAAGCAATGCTTATGTGGAAATCCATTTTCATAATGAAATGTTGTTTTTGCTGTTGTTTTTTTAATTGAGAAAAACGGTCTTGGTCTTAAACTGAAGATAACGATAATTCAAAATCATCTTGTTATGAGAAAAAAATCTTTTGAGAGAACAAATCTTACTAAAAAACTGCTGAATTTAATATTTAGAATTTTTAAGATTAATTTTGCTTGACATTATTTTTCGTTTTTAGACAAAAAAATAAATATATTTGTTGTTATAAGCCTTTTTTACTGACTTAAAATTGACATTTTACAGCATCAAACGTTCAGTTGGTCAAAAAACATTTGTAGCTTTTATAAGGATGAACATTTTTTTTTTTTCAGGCACTTTGATGCATTCGGAGCTATTTCTTTTTTCAGATTCATAATAAGCTGTAAGTTGTATAAACCCCTGTAAAAAGTAAATACTTGCTGAAAGTTGATTTAAATTGCTTTTTTGTTCACATTAAAAAGGATGCAATTTTAGGCACAGTTTCGAAAATGGATCATCTCATTTATAATCACTGCAGCGAGTGGGGAGGCGTGAAATCTTTTCTTTCTACAACGGGGCTTTATGAAAAAAAATAACAGCGAAACAATGTAAAATCTGGATGATCGAGTAAAAAAGGTCAAAGTTGCAAAACCACCGTAAAGATCCGTAAAAAACTTCTCGTATCTCTCATGCTCGTAGACAAGAACGCATAGGGCGGGTCTCAGGATCTCGCACCCTTGTCTTGGCACTGCGCAAAACGCTCACAGACATCTGAAGCAAACAAGTGGCTGCAGCACAATGCAAGCGCGCAGAAAAGTGGAGACGTAAGACTCAAAGCCCATGGGCTTGGTCCTCTAATGCACGCTTGGCCTTTCTCATCTAAACTAATGAGGCTCCAACAGCAGACTGGCCACACTACAAAAATCTTCTTTCTACCGCCAGCTTCTTTTCCACCCACGTGAATACGCCAGTGTAATCTCAAAGGCCTTTTCTCCAGTCAATAGTAGCCGTCTGCACCTAAATATACTCGCCACTGATCTGTTTCGTCGTAATGTGGTGAGCGGCGCCGCTCAAAGCCGAGCGTAGCGCCGTCACGCCTGCTCCGGCGGAACTTGTGACACCGGGTCAGTACCGTGCCAATTCTTTTCGCATATGGAGCAAACGCCTCCGGCCATTCTTTGCCGGTGATTGTACTTTGCTCATATGGGAATTGGAAGTTGCAAATATTATCGGACCAAAAGCAAAAAATGTTCACTGAATTTTAGCCAGTAATCAAGCAATGATGAATTTTTGAATTCTTATCACCGTCTAGGTGAAATTTCAGCTTTCTTTTGCCTTCTTTTAATACTTTTCCTTCGATGTGAAATGTCTTTGATGTAATGATCAAAGGATTAAATACTGCAAAAGGGTTAAAGGGACAATGTGTAAGATTTAAACCATTTTTTCCTTAACTCGTTCAGTGCCATGGATGAGAATTCTCATCTTTTAAGATAGTAATAACAATTCTGGTCAAATATGTTGTTTTTTGGAGAGGAGCTGACACACTTGACTATTGCTTACCTAATATAAGGCAACTGAACACTGCAGTGATAACTGTGACCATTGGATGGCAGTGTTTCCACATTTACAACTCAGCTGTGACCAACATGCAAGTATAACTGAAGAATGGAAGTCAATCTTACAATGGCAGCACCCATATTTACATGGACATAGCACAGAGTGAAAATGATGAATAAACTGGCTCTCTAGAGCTTTCCTTTTCCATTAATGCTTGGTACTGAAAAACTTAAAAAGGAATACATTAAATGATTATAAATTTCAAAAACTTGCAAATAAATGTGTTCTTAACGACCAACAGTATGGTTTAAATATAATCGTAAGTCGAGTTATCATTAAATTGTATTACATGAGGGGGTGGCACTCCTCCGGAGGCTGCCATGTCTGTTATAGCTAAGGACAACGGTAAATGCAGCACCTGCAGCACCTCCTGCTGGCTGTAATGAAAAACCGTCTAAATCTGTCACATTGTCACTTTAAGCAAAAAAAAAAAAATGCCAATTGGTTAAGAACTTTTTTCTTGCCTAGAAACCCAAATTTAAGACCTTTTTTCTAATGGTTCTAAGACTAATCTGAGTGCAAAAACCACAAATTCTTAATTTACTGTATTTTCTGCATTATAAGGCGCACCTAAAATCAATCATAAAACATTAACATTACTATTCATGATAAAATGTTTGGAAATATTCATTTATTGAAAAAAAATTCTGGTCATTTATATACCGTACAAAATCACTTCGCGGACCGGACTAAACATGTTTGCAGGCTAGACTTGGCCCGCGGACCGCATGTTTGACACCCCATGTGTAAATGTTTAAACCAATGCGATTAGAAACGCTTGCTTTAATATCTTGAAATAAGCATTATTTTCTTATCACCTTTTTTGCTGCACAAGATATTTTTTTCTTTTTCAACATAAAATAAAACTATCTTATTATATTGAATTTTTTAAAACGTGACATATTTGCAGTGTTTGCGTTTGAACTGGAAGTCTGGCGTTTCCGTGCTGATTCAATACATTTCATTATATCATTGCGGAATTGCTTTGTCTTCACATTTCAGTAGCTAATCTGACCATATTCTTTGACTGTTGTTGGTTGCCATGGTTACAAAGTCCTTGAGTGTGCCATGGCACTACTGTACTGTTTCTGCTCCATGCAATTGAAACACACGGGGGTGGGTATGTGTTTTGTACCCAGCAAAAATGTAGGGCACACTAATTTTTTTCTTCACTGTTGCTTATGTCTTGAAGGCGCAATGAAAGAAAAAAAAAAGTCATGAGGATCAATCCACTCAATAATGTATCAAACTTATTCCCGGATCACTGTTTGTTTTCACTCATGAATATTTGAAAAAGATCTCCAAAGCATGACCAGTGAAAGTATCATAGAGGATCATATTTTATTAGAACTGGCTCATTTCGTGAAAGGCACATGAGTTATAGACTAAATTGACTGGTACAACAGTAGAGAATGAGAAAACAAAATTGCACAACGCTACTGAGCGAGGATGATACTAAAATGAAAGAAAGACAGTTTTTCCCTGGTGGGCAATGGAGGCCTTTCTTGGGCAAAAGGGATAAAAAAAAAAAAAAGAAAGCAATCCTCATATTTCTAAAATGATCATTTTGCAAGAGTTTGGTGGAGTCTGCAGGTAAGCGCGCTGGCCTCGCCTCGGAGCCCGGGCCGGACCGCGGCTTCACTGGGAAGGCGGTGACGAGTTGGACTTTGACCTAATGGTTTTAACAGACAATTTTGCCTTAACGTCATTGCAGCGCCAAGTCTTGAGGAGCGGCCTTTCCTCTGTGCCAGTCCGGGACATAGACCGGTCCTTAAAGGCACAGTTGATGCTTGATTTGCAGACATATCATCGCCGCATCATGCTGTCGGCTGCATTCAGGCGCAAAGGTCGCCGCCAGGCCGTGCCGTTTACGGCTCGGTCGGCCCGGACTACCGGGACGGCGGCTGGCTCGGCCCTCAAGGCGGGCTGGACGGCCTTCAAGGCAAGAAATCGGGGGGCAAGGGAATGTCCGGATTTGTCAAGCACCCCCCCACAAGCCCCCCAGGGATATTAGAGAAAGGTTGTTGTAAACCCACAGCTACGTTCATTAACAGCAAACTTACAGAGGGTCATGCCCACAGTCTCGGCATGAATCAATGCCAAGGTGAAATATTTATCCATTTCCATTTCGAATTCCCCTTCAAACATTCTATTTGCGGATGATAGGCAGCATGTCGCTTTGAAGCTCCGTGATGCCGGGAGGAACGCTTCCACTATGGAGAAGACTTGCGGGCAGACAATCCCCTTTGCTGGATTGCGCCATACTCACGATAAATGATACCTGAAGCAACTGGGATCCACTTGATGAATAATTATCAATTTGAGAAGAAAAGAATAAATGTGTCATTAACGCATTCATCCCTGAAGCAAAAAGAAAACAAAAACAGCTTTTCTTTTGGATATTTTTTCCTTTTCTAACAGCATTTTTTTTCATGATTTTAGATGATCTTTAAAGGCACACAGAATATATGAGGTATGTCTATGCAAACAGGAAACCCACCAAAAGAAAGATTAGACTTCCGTCCTTCATCAGAAAAAAGGTGCTCTTTCTTCCTTATGTTGAGGTTTGGGAAAATAAATCATGTTCGGTTCAGATAGAGTATGTGGACGGCGTAGCAAGCGACGCATTTGAATTGCAGTCAATGATGTTTGCTTGATCAGGTGCTAGGGCGACATCTGTAGGACGCGTTTGGTGCCACTGGATACGAAACGTGAGGCGAGACGGCCAAAGTCAAAACAGGAAATGGGATTATGGCTCGGCCTTCCAGATGAAAAGCACACATTCTCAGAGATTTTCACATTTTAAGATAGAACTGAACATTAAAAACTACAAATCGCTAAGGCTAAATGACGAACGGAGAACGTAAACAGGAAATACAGCGCAGACTTCTAGATTAAAAGCATATATTTCTAAATAAGATAACGCAGGTAAGTAAACAATATAAACTGGAGCACTTGAAGGATTTTTAACACTGAGTAAATTTCATCTTAAGGCCCCTGTGTGTGAACAAGGATTGATTCAGTCGTTGGTTCGGGCTGCTTGTTTCTTTTCATGAAAATAATGCGGTAAAACCTTGCTTAGCAAATGATGCTGTTAGCAACTCCTCCATTAGCTCACACCCAACACCATTATCCTAAGTGTGTGTGTGCGTGTATATATATATATATATATATATATATATATATATATATATATATATATATATATATATATATATATATATATATATATATATATATATATATGTGTGTATACACATGCATACATATACATACTGTATGTGTGTGTGCATCTTCATTTCACATGTAATAAAGCGTTTGCTGAGTTGTCATATCCTTAGAAACCAGGTCAAAATGGCTCTTTGAATGTTAAAGGTTGCCGACCCTTGCATTAGACGCTCAAGATAGCGTTTGTGCAAAAAAAAAAAACCACACACATTTCTGGGATAGAACATTGTACCGTATTTCCCCAAAATATGATAAGTCTTTTTTCCCGAAAATGAAGGGCAAATGTCGATTCTTTTTTGACACCATTCGAGGAAGATTAATCTGTCAGCCACATTAACTGAGTTTTGCACAGATGTGCATTTTTTTTGTCGGCCATATTCTTACAAACACTAATTACTGTAACGGGACGAGCTCGAGGGTAGAAGTCACTTGGCTGTTTGCAGCCTGTGCCTGTTGCAGCTAGCAGAAGCTCATGGTGGCTGAGATTGTTACGGCATAACTTTCAATAAAAGAAGCGAGCAGCCTGAACCAATGTCCGAGTCCATCCTTGTTCACACACAATAATATTACTTAGAGGGAGAAGATCATGTGAAGGTTACGATCTCTCCAGTTGATTCAATTAAAAGTGCACCGGTGAGAGAACAAAGAAAGCTTCCATTTGACTCATTTATTTATTGCATTCTTTTTCAATATACTCACAATTATAAACTTGGTGGAACACGGATGGTGCGCAACTTTGGGTAATTGTAAAAATGAACTCGATAGCATATAATGAGAAATGTCAAAGGAAGAAAAAATACGACTTGAAGAAGTAGTAGAGGCTGGTGGGGGTTTTTTTGTTTAGTTTTTTTAAACAAAGATAAGTCCATCTGAAGTAAAAAGTGCCAGAGACGGATGCTGCCACCACTTTGCTTCACTGTAGGCCTGGTGCCATTCTGAAAAACCGCCTTTGAACAACTCATGCGCACACACACTTGTGATACAAACACATCCATCCATCTGTCTTGTCACTATCACTTATCTTTGTTTGGACTTCAGAATTTTCTTCTTGTAATTTGGTGTGCCTGGAAATGAGCCGCAAGCCAGATGACACCATGCAGACATTTCAAGTCTGTGTGAAATTGTACATTGTTTTAACACGACCATTCTAACACGACATTTTCACCATGTGATCCCAAATCTTTTCGCTTGGTGAAAATAAAAACAGAGAAGACCAAATAACACAATTCCACTTAATTATGAACGACCAACTTTTCATTTTTGAAAGTCAATATTTTTTGGTTCAATCTAAACTGAAGTTTTGGACAGATAGATTTTGGTCAATGAGACAAATGATCTGGCAGAAACAGTAGATTTGCTGGTTTGCTCAAAAGCGATCAGTAGGAACAGCAACCAGCTATCAGCTTCCAATTACGCACAGTCATTTACGTCCACTCGACAGCTCTCGAGAAGTCGACCGACTTGTTCTCGCCAGCAGATATGGAGCAGTCGAGCATTGCTAGCTAGGAGCTAAATGATGCTAGATTATATGCTAAATGCTGGCAACAGGCAAATGTGATTTCAGAACAGCATAACAATGACAAATTCAAAATAAAAGCATAGCGAGGTGTTTGTTACCATATACAATTTGGTACAGCACGGTTTATTTCGAAGTTCTCACCACGTTTGGCTGCGGGTTTTATTGTCAGCAGCATAGCATACTAAGAAGCAAAACATTTTCCTGTGTACTTTTGCTCAAAATATATATAAATAACTACCAAAACGGAATAGCTCTCACGCTGTGCAGGGACGAGAAATCTTGTGGCTTTCTAATATCATCCCATCCCTACTTATTACTGAAGGTATTGCCTACTGTGAGCATTAGTAGAAAGGGCTTATTATCTGTTCTGGAAGGAGAATCATGCTTTCACTGATAACATCCTCTCCTGGGGTGAATGTGTGTGTTTTTTTTTTTTTTTTTTTTTTTTTTTTTTTAACAGGGTTTCTGTATGTATAAGCAAATCAAGTTACCGTATTTTCCGCACTATAAGGTGCACCTTCAATTTGTGGCCGTTTTTAAATGTATAGTGTGCATCACATTATAAGATGCATAGAATAGAAGCTACAGGAGTGACTGGGGTTGCTTTATGCATCCACTCAGTTATGAATCCAATGAAAAACCTTTTATCGTTTTGTTGATTTAAAAAATTGTTTCTGGATTTATTTTATAGAATAGCCCTTTCTTTTACTATAAGAAAAAAAGTTTTTGCTCCTTGTCCCCTTACAAATTGCTTAAAAATTGGAACATATATAGCATAGCAAAATTTCAAACAGGGTGTTCGAAAAATTGTAAAAAATACATAAATGCAGAGGTAAAAATTGAAGAATTTACATGGCTATGTTGATTTTTTCATCCTACAAAAATGATAACTTGTGGTTTAGGGGCCATTTAAGGCGCACCTCATAAGGCGCATTCGGCTTTTGAGACAAAGGCTTTTAGGTGCACCTTACAGCGCGGAAAATACGGTATAATTGTTCTATGCATCCAATTAATTGCTAAATTGTGTTATTTACAAAACATTGTGTTTCCTTTCGTTTTATACAGATGTGGATTGTCAATATTTTCCAGTTGACAAAAATAAAACGGACAATGTTACATAATCTATTTAAGCATAGAGAAACCACTACAAAATTCGCACCATAGTTTAGTAAGTCAGACAGACAGCACGTCACTGATTTAACTTTTATCGTCCAAAAACGCTCTACGGTGTTTAGGAAGTACTTCGAATATTTCACAAGGGCTATCATAGAGAGAGAAAAAAATGAAGTCTGACGCCTCATTTGCAAAGCAGCCCTCTCATTTCCATTAGACTCTATCATGCCAGAACATAGAATCAAAAGCACTTGAAGACGCTCTCCCCGGGGATGCGATTTCATAAAAATTGCTATAGACCATTTGGTAATCATCTGCCCCTTCCAGCCGCTGCTGCTACTGCCTTGGCCCACCTTTTAGGCTCAACAAATCATTACATATGGCTCATTGATGCCCCTGTGTGACACCCGCATCTCAGGTCTGTAAAATAAACTACATGGATGAATGACTTGAACTCCTCATGGACATGTATTCACTTCTTGCGTGTCCAATAGTGAACCAAAGCGCAAAACGGGAAGACTTGAATTTTTAACTGTAAAGCAATGCAGATGGTGGCCATGGTTACAGTGTACGGGAATAAGTGTAAGAATATGCTATGTCCCCAAGCGAATACACCGCCGTTGCAGAGAACATGAACGAGTCAGACAGATTAGTGTCAGTGTGGCACAGGCGGTGATAGTAAACGTGTCGTGTGCCCTGCATAGGGATTTTAGTGCAATCTATTCAAAACAAATGAAAAAAAATACAATGGAATGCACGAATAAATACAACATATTTAAGTAAGTAAAAAAGTATGCAGTCAAGGTGAAATGGTATTTGTAGCAGGATGTCTGTAAAGCATTGTAATTACGGTGTTTTTTTTGTTTTTGTTTTAAATGACACAGTATGGAAATGAATTATACAGCACTGTCTGGCACGTCTCTTCTCTCTATTAAACTTGACAAAGTTATTCAAGTCATTAATGACAGATTGCAGCATCAGGAAAAATTGAACCGGCGCAAATGGAGCCAAGACAGGTGCGCACTGAAAACTATGAAATTACTCTCATGGTAATATGTTTGAGCGCAACACTTTCGCTAAATGATAACACCGATGTAATTATAATCTGTTCGGAGCGCAATCGTGTACAACCTCACCAAATTAAAAAAAAAAAAAAAAAAAAGAAATAATAAAAAACGAGCATATTCTCTGCGATTTTTTGATATGCCCAGGAAGATAATTTGAAATCAACTTACCTTGTCACCAAATTCCGTGTCGAAACGGTCTTGAGTTCAAAGTCGAGTTTTGTTTTGTTTTAGTTTTTTTTTTTCCTCGAAATGAACGTTTCCGGGTGTTGAATGTTCAGTGTCCGGTGCTTCTAATGAAAGTTGTTCTCAAGCAAAACTGTGCTCGAGTTGTGCACCATCTGTTGTGCCGCTGTGAGTCGAGTAGGGTGGAGGAGCGGGTGAGGGGAGGGGAGTGAGGGAACGGGGGCTACGTCACGTCACTATCACGCACAGTACGTTTTGACCCTAAAACAGCAGTACGGAAATTGTACCGGCACACATTAACTATGCTTCCCTATTCATCATGATTGAATGTTAACATGCTTTTCAAGTTCACAATTTTAAACCATTTTTTTTTGCACGTAAATAAATGTATGGGGTACTAGTACCCAAAGGGATACAGAAAAACGCTTCACAATTTTCAAATTAAGGGCAAATGAAATGGAACATTAAGCAACATATTGAAAAATTGTGTTAAAGTGAGTCCTTAGTGCAACTGTGATGCTTTTATTTTGTTCAGTTTTGCCAGTGAGGGAACATGTTCAAAGTTATTTTAAATAAATTGACTGAAGTAATGGGTCTCAAATGAGGTGTGTGCACCCCTGGTGGTACATGAAAAGTGTACTTTGCGAGGTTCAGCAAATCTCACTCAATGACATAGCATGAAAAGTACATTTTTCTTTTCAAATTAAGAGCAGTTTAAAGGGAACATGAAGCAACTTATTGCAAAATTATGTTATAGCGATTCTTATGAAATACCGTACGGCATTGTTTTGTTAAGTTTTGCTGAGGGAAAAACTATTTGAAGATATGACATGTACATTCAATTAAGTCATAAAGCAGTTCCCAAATGGGGTGTGTGTACCCCTGGGGTTACATGAAGGCGCTCCAAGAGTTTTTAACAGTGATAAAATTATCAGCAAATCAAATTTAATGCATGTTAATGCTGTTCTTAATGCAACTTAAAACACATTTAACACCTGCGTTCAACTGTAAATTAAAATGTGTTGGATCTTGGTGTCAGTAAAAAGGAACATCGCCTTTTCAAAGTAAGAACTAATTAATTGGAACAGCAAGCAATTCATACTCCAGCATATATATATATATATATATATATATATATATATATATATATATATATATATATATATATATATATATATATATATATATATATATATATATATATATATATATATATATATATATATATATATATATATATATATATATATATATATATATATATATATAGTACACTTGAGTTGGAATGGTTCTAATCGGTCAACAAAGGTTGAATAATATGTATCGTGGATTATCGCAGAATTGCCATGGCTGATAACCGTAATGGAAATATAATGCGATTTTGAAACGTTTATGTAAAACCGCATGAATGTGACAAAAACGGTAGGTTTTTTTTTGTTTTGTTTTTGCGTGTTTTCTGCCTTAAAGGGCAATTTACAGCTTCAAGCGGGATTTTCCTCTTGGTGTGACTCATACTCTTTGGCTGCCTTAGCCAATCACACCCACTTCCTGGTTCAGTACCACTGTAAATTTGATAACCCTATCGACATCAAATGACCGAATCCACATTGTACTATTAACTAATGCACATAGTAGTTGCATAATTGGTTTGAAGGAAACTACTATCACTTGTTGGTAATTAATTTCAAATCAATCGTCTTTCAAAACCTTGTGCATTTATATTTTTTTTTCAATAATATTGTGCATGGTAAATGGTCCCTATTGTAACAAATTTACATATTGTATATTTTGTTTAAAAACAAAACTTTATAAAATCCAGAAAAACGGATGCCAATGAAAGATTTAAAAAAACCTTACATTTGAGCGATAATTTCAATACCGTAATACCGCAATATTTTTGTCCAAGGCTATCATACCATCAGATGATGATGTCGCCCCATGCCTATAATAGGCAGAACAAAAAACATAAAAATAAAGGTCACGCTTTCCGCATTTGCGCATCTTGAATTCTTGTTCTAAAATATTTTGAGCCTCGGGACTATCAGACGTAGAAGAGTCGTCAGACGAAACCAAGTCAAAAAGTGGGTGGAGCTCCACAAAGCGCCAAATGGGTTTCTAACTTCCCGTGCATCATCTTCCGCGCTATCTTGATGATATCGGCGCGATAATGAGGCAAAGCTGCATCTTTTCTTTTTTTGGGGCGCAAAGTAGACACAGCTGTCATTTCACGGTTCTGGAACAAAGGTGACAGCTGGTAATGAGTCCACCAAGATGGTGTTCCTCTTTCGGGGAACACAAAGGTTGTGATCACAGAGTCGACTTCCTTCCAGTGAGGCGTGACTTCAACGTGGATTTCATCCTCTTGGAGTACCATTTAGGTCACAGTGCTCCTCAACTAATTATTGGAGACACCCTGTCGTCCCCGCTACTGTTTCTCCGGCGAGCCTCGTACTTCTCGTCAGAGCGACCCGCTGTTCTCTCTGCGTGCGCCCGATATCGCAACTGCAGGAGCGGCCTTGTAGTATCGCGGCGTTCGTGCGGGGGTTGCCATAGCAACGGGGGACGGCAAGCATGATTTCTCTTCTTGCGTACATATCGGGGCAACCATGAGAGAAATATGATTTTATAATCCGTCGCCGGCAAGCTAGCAGCATCTGTACGGCCAGCGGGGCAATACAAATCAACCTGTGATTATTCCTCATTACGGAAACGTACGCGAACACTAAAAGTGATGTAATGACTATGTTATAGGCCTCGCTGTTGGTAACCATCCATGACTGATGTTTCCTCCGGCAGAAAAAGTGCAGCACGGCAGCATCCCCCCACCAAACAAGCTCGCCAACAGGATGTGAAATCACAAAGGGCCCAGCGGGATGTGATATCGCCGCTTCAGAGGGGACGCCGCACGCTGACACTTTGGGAACTCCTTGAAAGGTCACCGCCAAAGGCAATTGCCGACTCTGACAATCATTATGCAATACAAATACGCGGGTACCGCTTTTTGTAGTTGCCCATGAGAGCAATATATCAAGCAAATACCGTATTTCCCCAAATAAAGGACGCACCTGTGTATAGGACGCACCCTTAAGTTTGGGGTCAAATTCTTGTATTTTCTATCTTACCGAGTGTAATAGTGGTTCTCAACCTTTTTTCAGTCATGTACCCCCTGTGAAATATCTTTTCAGCCAAGTACGCCTGAAAGCAGGAGTGTCAAGCTCATTTTTATCGTGGGCCACATTGTAGTCATAAATTCTGTCAGAGGGCCGGAATAAATCTAAAAATAGTCTAAAAAAAAGCATCCTTAACAGTCATTGCTTAAATTTTGACGTACCCCTGAATTTCTCTAAAATCCTGAAATTTAGGACTTAAAAATAGAAAAAATTGTCTAATGTACGCCATTTTTGCTTGTTTACATCCTTACCTAGTTTTGAAATCAGAGGCCGGTAAAAACTGTTCAAAAGATAGATCTGGAACAGATTTTTTTTTTTTTTAAGACAATCTGCAAGTTTAGCTAGAAACTTGACATCAAATCAGCATTTGGCGGGCCACATGAAATGATGTGTTGGGCCGGTTCTGGCCCATGGGCCTTGAGTTTGACACCTGTGCCTTAAAGGGAGTATGTGTAATTTTTTGCACGCGGCTGCGGGAGCTTTAGGGACATTACGATAAATGCAGCTCCTCCTGCTGCACGTAGCTACAACAGACATGGCGGCCAGATGTGCCACCTCCCATGTAATATTAATTAATTGATAACTAGACCTACGATTGTATTCAAAACATACTGTTGGTCTTTAGGAATACATTTATTTGCAAGTTTTTGAAATTTATAATCATTTAGTTTGTTAACTTGAAATGAAAACGGTCTAAATCTTACACAGTGTCACGTCAACCAGTGCAAAGCATTTTGGGGTTAGGGAAAAAAAAAAAAAAAAAAAAAAATCAATCTAAAGTGTCCTCTTTTGGATCATATAAAAAATCTGGTATTAAAAGAAATAACTTAATTATTAATAAATATTTTCCACAAGAAATATTACATTTTCAGACCTGTTCTAAAAAAACATATATATATATATATATATATATATATATATATATATATATATATATATATATATATATATATATATATATATATAGACATGCAAAAATGGTCCTCGGCCGCAAGTGGCCCCCGAGCCATAGCTTGAACATTGGCTTTGAATTCTATGTGTTGCAAATATTTTTTCCAAAAATAGGCCTGTGTTTTAAAGCAGCTCGATAACATACTTGAAGTAGTTGAAAGCCGTTTGTGTGGATAATTAAATGGAAAAAGTAATCAGCAAGAGTGTCCCTACTGCTTATCAGGTAAATGTGTCTCTGCTTGGTGTTGGAACGTTTCCAGTGCAGGCATGCGGCCAAGCCAAAGGGCTGGCCAACGTTTAAAAGTCTTCATGCTTATTTATTTATGGCAACCAGTGTTTGTCAATACTGGCCAAGACTCACTGTGCCAATTCCATCCCTCCTGGAATAACAAAATAATCTTTTTTTTTTTGTCACTTCCATTGCATTAAATGAAGATAAAGTAGCCAATCACGGGAGTTCCATGACATTTTTTTTAACTGTGGTTGCAATTGCTGATCGCCTGCGTGAATATTGCCGAGATTGCATTTTCCATGACCTTAAGACGAAATGTTGACAACGGCAAGGAGAAGCGGTGGGGGTGAGCAGAGAAAGACCTAATTTTGGCGCTCGTCTCATTTGTGGAAAGAGACTCACTAGAGGCCTTGGAGAAGTGGCTAAATATAGTAACAAAAGCTCCAAATTGGCAACACTGGGGCAGAAACTTTGCAGCAACTTTCTTTGACATCCACACAAAAACAGGCTTTTTATATACATATATGATCAATTTATACCAAAATCTCAAATATCGCACAGCTTTACTTTGCCTATTGGCCACCATGATTTGAGAAAATTGTAATGTTCTGTTCTTCTTTTGTAGCGAGATATTTGCTGAATATTTGCTGAGCGACAGCAAAAGTCACCAGCAGCTTGTCATGCAGCGCTCTTCAGGTCCATCTGTCAGACTGACATCACACCATCGGGTCGGACATGTCCCAACGTTGATGATGTCCTGCTGTGCGGGAGGAAGCGAGATGGCGTTCTCCCACTGTGCCGAAAAACAACCCGAAATCATTTTGAGGATATAAAAAAAAAGGTCAAAATTGCTTGTGAAATGACTAAAATGAGGCGCAGGATGCGTTCTCGTGATACGACGGGTTTGTAAGGAGATATCGGTGATGATTCGTGTCCATGGTATCCATCTGTGAGCAAAAGCAGGTCACCCATGTGGTAACGGCTGCTCCTTATTGCTATGTTCCTCAAACGGGGCTCCAGGCAGAAGAAGCAGGTGTGAAGAGACTTCATGACCGCATACTTTCATCCATCAGTTGTTTCAAAGGCAGCAAATGATCCTCCCTGTCTCCAAGGTTGAGCTTTCACTGAAATTTTCCTCCGAATTGATCGTCTTCTCCCAGGTGTGGACCCATTTCACGTCGTCTTCGTTATTCTTTCTGCTTGGGGGGTTTGGAGATACCGTAAAGATTGGTGGACTATTGTCAAAAGCGTCCATCTTGAAAGCAAAAAGAAACGGGCTGCTGACAGAAGATCGTGGTTTATACTTTTTGAAAAACCTCACAGCATTTATTTGTAGGGTATATTAAAAAAAAAAAAAAAAAACTTCCACTTGCCATCAGCAGTTTGTTCCCGAACATTGAGTGATTATGCCAGAGCAGGATACCATATGGTAGTTCACGCATATGATCACATGACATCACTCTCCATGTGAGTTGGCTGACAGAAATGCGTACGCAGGCCACAACATTCAAGACACACACACACACACACATATATATATATATATATATATATATATATATATATATATATATATATATATATATATATATATATATATATATATATATATATATATATATATATATATATATATATATATATATATATATATACATATATATATATATATATATATATATATATATATATATATATATATACATATACATATATATATATATATATATATATATATATATATGTGTGTGTGTGTGTGTGTGTATATATATATATATATATATATATATATATATATATGTGTGTGTGTGGGTGTGAGAGATGTGTTTTCACAAAACCAGGCCTATTTTGCAGAGATCAAATTTGAGTTGTTGATGACAATACAAAGATTCAAGAGATACCCATCTCAGCATTTCTACAAAAACAACCTCCTTATGGTCTTGACTTTCATTTGTAATTGAAGAGTACTTTTTTTTTTTTAAAAAAAGCAGGTTAAAGTTTTTTGTCTTAGCAGAAATTGGTATCAAGTTCAAACTGGGCGACAACAAATAAATAGCTGAAATGGATGAAATTTTGACAGTGTTTCTGTAAAAATCACCAAATCCTATTTAATTTTGACTTTACACCTTTTGTTTCAAATTAAGAGCAAATGAAGTGGAACATGAAGCCACATATTGCTAAATTGTGTTATATTGACTCCTTTGCAAAATCTCTTTATTTAATTATGGTTTATATGGATGCGCCTTGTTGTTTGTTACAATTTTCCAGTAGATGAGCCAAAAATAAGAGCCAGAAAATTTTATATGTATCTTAAAATACATTGAGAAACACAAAGTCATTTTTTTTCTTCTTCGAGAAATGCTTTTGTTGTGCGGTTTAGTGTTTACCTGGCTAAAAAGTGGGGAACCACTGGATTAAAGAACACACACTCTCACACACACACTTTTCCGCCAACAGGAACTTTTGATTACCGCCAATGTTTTTCTTGAATTACATAACCACATGAAGTTCACATAATGTGTTTTGCAGGTTTTAGTGGAGATGATTCATCATTGAAAAAAAAATGGAATCCATTGATTGCGGATGGACTCAGGTAGCCATGGCAACCTGGCGAACAGGATGCAGCTTGATGACAGGCTGTTGTTGATGCGGCAAGTCAGGCAGCCAGGTTGTGTAATCCTTTAAGCCTTGACGCTCATATTCATGTGGCGCTTAACATCTTCATACCTGGTGAGACGTGGCAGCGTGTGATTTTTCCAAAGCGTGGATGTCGAATACGATGGGGGAAAAAATGAATTATTGAAGAGAAGTAGAGATGCGCAAATGCATTTACGGGAATTGAAAGGTTGGAAGAAAAATGAAAGAAATGTTAATTGCTGCCCCTGATTTGATTAAGTGATGAATCTAAGTGTGAATGATGTGATAATAATGAATACATGATATGTGGGTGTGTGCGTTCTGAGCGGATGGCAGTGGTGGGTGGGTGCTGTGTTATGGGGGTAGCATGGATGCCACTTAAACATGCAGCGTTTTGTCGCTCATCTTTTGCATGTCCCCGTAAGAACAGAATATGATTTCCACTCGCCGCATTTTTTTTCTTCTTTGAAGCATGGCATTGTATTTCTAATTCCATATTCCAAGTTTTACAAAAACGATGCGTGGCAGTGAAGGGTATACCCAGAGTTACGTATCATGGGATTTTAAACATTCCACTGTTAAATATACGTATAGTGGAGCCCCGTTACAGCGTCCCTGGCTTACATTTTTTTTCATGTTGCGAGGTGGAAGTTTTTTCGTCCCCTCTTTACGGTATTTTCCCGGCTTTGCGACAAAAACAACTGTCATGATCCTAGGGGCTTGGCTGTATTTGTGTTGTTTTTCCTCCATCTGCTGGCGTTTTTTGGTAATTGCACTTATTTACTATTGCCGTCAAACAGCTTCCATGCAACGCGTCACTACAATGCTGGTCTGCTGTTGGTCGGCGTCTCCTCGCGGACATGCCATTCTGCTATTGGTCGGCCTTGCTTGTTTCAAAATGGCGGAACGGTAAAACTTTGTTCTATCCGACTGGTTACAAAACCGTATTTCTAGTGCATTTTACTGCTTAATTCAAACTTGAATGGGCTAGCCGTGGATCCTAAGATTGCTAGTGATGTTAGATGGAAAAGTAAGAAGATGATTTATATGGAAAGTAAGCTGGAGATAATCAAGAAATACGAAGCTAGCCTAGCCTAGGCTACTCTTATTAGGGAAGATGTGCATAACAAACACCACAAAGATAAATAAATACTTTCTATATTTTTTATTTATGAAGATTTCTGGTTGTATACTGTACATGTAAATTATATAGACGTATCACTTACTATATTATTTTGGTACCAATTTTGAATATGTATGTACAGTTTTGATGTTTTTACATGGGGTTCTAAACGCATTAGCTATTTAACATTGGCTTGCCCGCCATGCAGTCAATTCGCCTTACGGGCCCAACCGCTGAACGGATTAATCTCGTAACACGGGTGGCCACCGTACCAGAATTTGACCCCAAAACTAAGGGCACGTCCTATATTTGGGGAATTACGGTAGCATCGTAAAATAGCGTTAAAAGCTGCAAAAAGTTGATTTTCAATGATAGGGGCCCTTTAATTCAGTGGCAGAGGAAGAGCGAGCCAAAACGATTCCCACATGCAGAGTGAGATTATTGCTGACATCTTGTGTTTAACCTCCCACGGCGCCTGGCGAGCACGCTTTAAATGCTATCTGGGACCAAAACGCACAGAATTTGCTGTACGATTGGCGGATCTCAGCACGCATGTTCCCCGGAGTGATGACCGTGTTTTGACTCCTATCTTTGACTTAAGCGCGATGCGCTTTCATGGGTCGTTCCGTCGCCGATAACATATTAAATAACCTCGGAAAATCCAACTTTACAAATAACATCCTTGAGTCAAAACTCATCTCGACTCCTGAGTTGTGCCGGCACGGATCCACATAGAAGAAAGCGAACAAGAAAAGCAGAAGCGGCATCTTATTGTCGTCGTATAGATATGAGGAAAATGGAATTTTGAAGTGAACACGCGTCTTTTCATTCTCCATCTATCTCGCAGCGGCTGCTGGGAATGGATTTTTTTCCTATAATTGTGTATCCTCCAGAAGCAGCAGATTGTGTTCCATCAATGAACCTTTACCGGTCAGTTAATCCCGAGCACATTGAAGTGAGATGTCGGCAGGAAACATCCCGCTAATCTCACATGAGAAATGGACTGTCACTGATGAAATAAAAAAGAATACGTTCAAAATGATTTCATTTTCAAGGGGCAATGTGTGATATTTAGACATTTATTCATTGTAAAACACCACTATAATTTCCAATAAGTTGTAAATAAATGTGTTCTATCACAGTGGTTCTCAAATAGGGGTACTCAAGATTTTAAATACAACAAACATGAAATAAATCCTTTAAAAATAATAATTACATAATTATTAATAAACTTTTCATTATTGAGTTAATTTTTCTTTCAGGAAAATAGAAGTTCATAAGACATTTTATGTTCAGTAGGTTATTCAATTTCATTTTTGTAAAATGGCAGATTCTCCCCCATAGTAGAATGGTTCGACCCAATTTGTCACGTGCCACCGCTCGTCACCTGTCAAGTTAAAGATCTATTTTTGTGAACACATCTCTACTATGATCCCAAAAGTTGAATATTTTTCTGTGGACAAATATTTATTTCAAATAATTTCTATACCTTTCTTTTTATTTATCAATAATGAAGTTAATGATGGCAGTAGACATCAGACAAACAAAGGGTAATAAAAGTAAATCATCATCAAGTGCATCATGAAAAGTGGTTTGGATGGTTGCGGTCGTGAAAACGGCAAGTGTGTCTATTTGTCCACACAACAGGGCTCTTATGATAAACAGGGTGTGAGACAGAAAATAAACATAATGTGATCTGCGCTTTCACCAAAAATATGTTTGGAGAGTGCGGCGAGCGGCGGTTGTTGCAGCTGGAGCGCCTGAAGGATCAACACGCTTTGTGTCCACTGGGCACAAAGCCAGCGACAACTGGGTCATAATACCAACACAACAGGCCTGATTATTTGGAAGAGAAAATGTGCTACCTTTCTAACCTCGCAGGATGCCGGCCGGCTTTTATCAAGCCACGTGAGGTCATGAACGCTTGCGTGTTTGACTTGGAGAAATAGTCATATGAATGGTTGTGTTCAATGTTCTTGGGATTTCCTATAATCCAAAGCAGAGAGTCCAGTTGTTCTTTTTTTTGTGTATATATAACTGTTATGATAGAACAGATTCCTCCTCAGACCCAGCCCATCTATTAGTGTACACTTTTGTGGACATTTGTTTTTGCTCACTATCTTTACCCTACTGAGTCCTAGTGTGCTCATTCGAGGACATCTTGGCATTTCCAGTGATGTCACATGTCTGGCAGGGATAATAACCATTATAACAGAAAAAATCCTGTACTGTATATCCTCCCTCGACCCAGCCTGTCTATTAGTGTCCACTTTTGGGGACATTTGTTTTTGCTCAATATCTTGTGACTCAGTGGTGTTACCTAGCTGCGTCCTACTGTGCTCAGTAGAACATTTAGAAGTGACAGCAGGACGGCATATTGAAAGGTTTTGACAACTTATGCAATAATTTAGCCTCTTAGTGTTTTTTTAATGCTTCTCCTCTGATATCACGCGTCAAAGACCACGAAAAGCCCGAGTTGGGTCAAAATTCCCCCCGGGGGTTACAAGGGCTGACACAATTCATGTATATGATAACTAATGCCTTTCTTTGACCTCTATCCCAACCGTAAATGTAAAGAATGATTGATCATTCATACATTCCTCAAAAAAGAGCTTTGGTATTTGACAAATCCCGCCAGGGTACGTCGACTTGCGAGCACGGCGGTATATCCTGAGGCGTGGCGTGCTCTGTGGCTCCTCAGAGGACACCTTTGAGCTAGAGGGCACAACTGCCGGCACACTGACTCCACCGGGAGCTTCTATTTTGGGCAGCCCTACTCAAGGAAGACATGCAAATTTGTGTCAACAGTGTGAGATGCTCCATTGTCCATAAAGGATAAAAAAAAAAGAAAAAACGACTAAAAGTGAAGATTAAAATACATCGTACTAGCAAAAAAAAAAAAAAAATGAATGAAACTTGCTGTTCGCAACCCCCACACAGCGTCTGCATTTCAAGCAGCTGGTAGGTGTACGGGAAAATGAAATTGCTTCAGGAAGAAGAGAGGCTCTCCATTGACTGGCAAGATGGAGCGCAGTTGCTTTTTCAAGAGAACATTCGAAAACATCTTGTTCCGTACAACAGACCCTGACGTCAAGGCTAATTGCCAAAGTTATTAAAAGCCAGGAAAAAAAATGCAGGTAAATTCGAGCAAACACGTCTGACTAGAGCCGTTAATTCCATTAACATCCTCCCACAAAAGACAGCAGAAGTAAAATTAAGGTAAAAATACGTGCATTGTCGTCATAATTCGAGGTTTTGGATACTGTCAGGTTTTCATTATCGTATTTGGAAAACAAGCATTGGCATGATTTGCAACAGCATCCACTATCCAAAATTTCACAATAGTTTTACGTGCTAAAAGTGGTCTGTTGGAGAAGCTATTGTACTGTGCTTGAACCAAATCAACAATTGCTTAATCTGCCAAATCCAATTTGGGCATTTGATACTGCAATATTATCCAAACAAAGCCAGATATGGACCAAAAGAAAAAAAACAAAAAAACACTTCTTTTGTTGTGCGTAGGTGTGTGTCATCAGTGGAAAATATTTTTCCTTTTCTCATGATCAATATGGTTAGAAGATAAACATTATTTTGCTGTTGTAACAAAAACAAAAATATAAAAGTGGTCTAGCATTCCGTATGCAATTCAACCAAATGTCTCAATGAAAACTGGATGGATTACCATTGGCAGATACAGTAATTATTAGAGTGGAAGATGATTAAACTATAGTGACTTTTGTGATTATACATATACTGTATGTGTGTGCGTAAGGAAGGTGACAAGTGGCTGGGGGTAGAGGGTGGGCGGCTTGCAGTTGGGCTGGTGGGCAGAGGTGTGAAGTAGGGGTGGTGATTTAGGCGCTAATGGTTTTCAGGAAGGGGGAGGGCTGGTACGAGAGCGCTTCATCGCACTTCTGTCAGTGTCGTGATCAATCAGGTGTGTCCACACAGTTGTTTAAAGCAGCACTCTGCAAAAATAGGCTGCGTTCTAACTTTGACGTGCGATCAGGACGGGGAAGGCACAAACCTTCGCTAACTAGCTTGTTGGGGCTCGTAATATTTTTTGTCTCACACGTTGAACCCTGCGGCTTATAGTCCAGTGTGGCAGTCTCCTTGTAAACACAAGGAGACAAAAAATGGCGCTATCAAAGGATTCATTTTGCGTTTGAACTGCTATTTTACTTGCCACCTGGGGTCTCTCTCCACTAGGGAGTGCAATCGGGCATGTTACTTTTGTTTTGGTGTAATATTCTACCAAATCTGAGCGTGTTGGGTTTATGTGGAAATTATGTCGTTTCTACTTTTAGTTCTACAGTAAATGTGCAAGCATGTTCAGTCTGATCTGATGGCGTAATGTTGCTGTAACCAGGCAGTTTTGAGAAAACATTTTTTCAAAATTGATGTTGCAACCTTTCATCTTATAGTTTGGTGCGATCTGTGCAAGACGAAAATGAATTTTCTCTTAAAATTTTGCTGGTGTCGCTAATCCGGTGTGGTTGATATTCAGAAAAAAAGTATTTTGTTGCTCAGCATAGACGGCAGAAAAGAAGCTGCAAAGTCACATTAATAGTACTTTTTTCACACACAGTACTAATGTTTATCCATATAATATCCATCCTAAAAGGGTGTTCATTTCTGCTCTTGATAAGATCGGTGGCCACCGCTGAACTCTGCTGGATTATACTCGTATTATTCACATCTTGCAAATATTGTACTATAATGACTGCGACATACAGTAAACGGATGGAAATGGCACCAGTGATTTGGTTTATACGGCTTATTATAGTCAAGCACAGTACGGCTTCATGTGATTTCCAAAGTGCTAGCAAAGCGGCCATTCTCCCGGTCACTCCAAAAGGTTGACAAGCAAAGCTTGAAGATTCAAGTGCGCTCCACACACTTTAATTAAAGGCTTCCATTGGACAAGAGACGGCAATTAGAGTGGGTGCCGGACGACCGCGTGTCCCCGGGGAAGTGCCGAGGGGAACTCCCACTCAGCCATTAATGTTTCAACTAGCCTAACCGACTTCAATTATTCAACGCGCAGGTAAGTAAGTCCCTGGTGCTTCGGTCCTGGGGCTAAAGTCCACGTGACTTACGGCAAGATGATGGGGCAGGTGACGGCTTGGTGGACTGATTTGACGCGTTTGCAGAAAATGTACCTGTAAAATATCAGTTTTGTTTATTTGTATTTTCTTCACGTTTTCCTGGGGGAAAAAAACGCAATCGTGGTAAACCAATCGATGGCGAACGTACAACATGAATCCGTTCAAGAGTTGGGATCGTTAGGCGAAATCGTCGTATGGCGGGAAGTGGAAACCTATGCTAATTAGCTAATGCTTGCAGAACCCATGGTAAAAAACAACAAGTTTTTATACATATTAATAGTATAGTAGGTACTGCTTATAGTATATAATATACATGTGTATAATGAAATATCATGAATAAAAACTTTATGAAGGAAAAATAACATTTACTATTGGAGTGACGTGACTTAAACTAGTTAGCGAGGTTAACGATGCCGTCTTCGTATTTCTTTAAAATCGCAAGCAATCGCTAACGAATTAAAGTTTGAATTTGGCACCATAATGCAAAATAAATATGATATCATAAGCCCTCGCACAAGATCAAGTCTTTAGCATATCGGCATCTTTTGTTGGTGCGGCTTATAATTCGAAAAATGCAATGAATAAATAAATAAATAAATGTTTAAATAAGCTGGATAATAAGCAGCTCATATGCGCTGTATTATGTACTTATGTATTCATCATTTTTTGGAGCACAAAAAAAATATATATATTTTTTTAAATGATTGTAGCCTGAATATTGGCCGTGACGGATTGCTTCAATGTTTTTCAGTTAAGCTCGTGTTTTCTTTTTTCGGTGTGAAGTAAAGCATGGCATTGCTGCTGCCGTCCTACACATACTCATTGTGAAAAATAAGCGTTACCGTGGCAACAGGCATATCACAAAGCGTTGATGTTGGCAGACTAAGGAAAAAAAAAAAAGACCCAGTTCTTCGGAAGCTGAGACAGTGAGAGTGATATGTTCAAGGACATCGACTGTACGGCCTCTGTGGCCTCCGCTGAGTTCATGGAATCAAGGATATGATTTTACGAAGCCTTTTTTGTCGCCAACTTTGCTTGAACTCACTAATCGTTCCTAAAATGTCTGAATCTTGCAAACGGCGAGGCTCCAATGGTTTGTTGTCGTTTCATTTGTAAATAAATACTGAGCTAAATGCCAGTCTCGGTGGGAGCAAATTGCTTTGATGACTTCAAAACAAATTTCACGCCACAAAAGTGAACGATACAAATGATGCAACTGCCGCAACATTAAACAAAACTCGAGCTTTTTTTTTCTCTGACATTAGCTTCACTACAAGGCCGTGTTAAGTTAGCGGGAGGAAAAAAAAAAAATCCTGGCGCTCCGCTGGAAGTGCGCTGTGGGCTTCATTAATGGTATGTCACGAAGCTTGCAAATGCCACGAGTGAAGGTGTGTGTCTGTGTATGTGTGTCTTTGCATGTTCCAAAGAAAGGGGGCCAATCGAAACATCGATTGTTGGCTTACCATTCAACCACAGATTCTTGATTAATAAAAAAAAAAAAATCTGGTATTTTCTATGGTACAGAGTATAAGAAGCACCAACACTTTGGCAGCAAAGTCAAAAGTATCACAAAACAGAATTAACCTCATATTCTGAAAATCTTCATATTTTCTTCTGTTCATATCTGTAAATTATATAGTTGTTGCGGGTTTAAGTAAAGTGTGTATCAGATTTTCCACATTGTGAGTGGCCAGTGACACAGCGCCAGTGTAACTCTGAATGCATTCCAAGCAGTTGTTTTATATTTTGCCACAAATACCCATGTTCCACCAAAAACCACAATCAATAAAAAAGTCAATTGGAATACCTCTCTATGATCTCTGGTGCACACAGGATCCATACCTTGCCACTCTTAATTAAATCAGCTCGAGAAATCACAACCATTCCGATTTAGTAATATTCCTCAGACGTTGGTTCAGTCTGCTCGCTTCTCTGGTTGAAAATAATGCTGTAACCACATGAGCTAACACGAGCTGCTAACACCCTCTTGACGTCCTCTAGCTTGTAGAGTTACAGTAATTATTGTAAGAAAACGTAGGATGTAAAAATGCATGTCTGTAAGTCCAAATTCAATCTTTAAGTTAGCGTTTATAGGACGCACCCATACTTTTTTGGGGGGGAAAAAAATGTGACCTATATTTGGAAGATTATGGTTGTTACAATAAATTTAATCATACTGAATCTGGTGGTCGTGTTAATAGTTTAGCTAAATGCTATATTGGACAACGATTCAAAAGTCCTCAAGAAGTCAATGTACCCACGATGAGCCAACAAATTTCGCTTGTACAAATGTAATACAATTTGTGTCCCCTGCAATTTTGCTATGATTTTGCGCTTTCATATAACAAAATGTTTCCACATACGTCCTGCAATGTGCTCACGGAGTAGTCATTGCTGTTTAGTTTTTTGAATTTGTATTTTTACTCATGCTTGAGATGTCCTACTGTGTGGGTGGCCATTGAATGCATCTCCGGTCAACTGCGTGAGCGAGTACAATTCGCACATTACTTTTGCTTCTCCGTGTGTCGAACTTTTCAAACTATGGGATATAGCCGCAGCAGCAAAAATTGCGCGGATAAAAACTTTGTCACGAAAAAAGCCACACCAGACTTAAAGCTTCAGGGGATAATATAGGGTAAGAAATACCCGCGCATAAGCCGCACCGGACTATAAATCGCAGGGCTCAAATCGAAGAAATCGAGAAAAAACGGTGCCGTTTATGGTCCAAAAATATAGTTCATTTTTAAAAGTTTGATTTGAGTCTTTTTTTGGAGAACGTAAATACGATAATACTACAATAAGAATAGTTTTCATGATGACCCTGAATGACTTATTTTCTTAATGTTTATCATCACGGCCCGTTCAGTCAAAATGAGTGAAGCAGGGCAGACACGTCACTTCGTGTGTCAGCTTGCAGAGCAAAACTGTTTGCTTCGGTGCTTTTTCTAAAGCAGAATTTGAAGCCCTCTAGCTCAGTGACATGCCCAAAGGGAAACAGGTATTTGTGTGTCACGCCCAGGGCGACTGGTGGCCCAAAATAAACAGCCCCAACTTTCATCTTTTATGCCTCTTCAAGGATGCACATTAAGGCCAAAACATTGACTTTTTGTCAACTCTTCTCATAGTTGTAACGTCACAGCATCTGTCCTGCAACTTTCAAATAACTTAGCATACAAATGGCGAATTATCTTGGCTTTTCAGCCGCATGTAATTTCATAGTGGAAATTGTTTCTTCTCTCCCCGCAAAGTAATTATCTCGCGCTACGGTAAATCTTGTGGTTTACGACGCTGATTTTGAACAAGTATTTGCAGCGAGCGCACAGTCATCGTCATGAAATGTAGGGCGCACATCAAATTGTGCATTAGCTTGCCAGAGGAGCACGAAATGTGCTGAATTGTGATTCAGAATGACGCATCAGCATTACATTGTGCCTGAGAATATTTAAGGTCCGCTTTAATTTATGATCTTCTCCTCATATAACCTTAATGGACCACACATAATTAAACAAAGAGCAATTTACACTGACAAGCATAAAATAATATCGCTGCCATGAGAAGTGAGGCTCCACTTACTGCAGTCAAACATGTGCTTTAAGACCAATTATGCCAATTGGTTTCGAGTTAGAACCCAAGAGTGTCGCACAAGCTGGAGATCAAGTGCTTCTGCTTTGGAGCGCACCGTCTTTTTCAGAACCATTAGAGTCGGGGGACCAGATTTTCTAAATTAACAACAAAAATGAAATATGCAACACCAGGAAATGTTTACAACTAATTTAACCGGTCAATCTGGTGACTGGTACTTGTTTTAATCCTATATATTGACTTTTGAGATGGCGCAAGTATCTCACTGGTCCACACTGGAAACGTGCCGCCAGAAAGCTCAGCTCTTAAAAAAAAGACACCAGGAAGCTGAAATTTCACCCAGATGATGACAACATGTCAACGTTCAGTATGGCACAACCACTTAGTTATCACATTACAAGGAATGCGTCATACCTTGGCTAAAAAAAAAACTCTAGAATGATGTGGAAGAAAATGACCCAAAAATGGACAAAATAGTGCACAAGGGTTAAATTGTTTTTTTTGTTTTGTTTTATTGCCTACTGTATCATTTGCTCGATTATGGAGTGTAGTCTGCTCAGGGAACAGAATCATTGCGTAGTATTACTATGCACATGACAATTAAACTGTTGAATCTTGAAATTGGTTTATCATATGAATCTCAATGAGAAGTGCATGGCCCAAACAATTGGCTTGGTGGATTAAACGACTGATTAACGATTAAAACTGGGACAACAAAAAGGAGCTGGCAAAATCCATCTGGCTGAAAATCTGGACTCTTCTGGTTAAAACGGAAAGTCTGGTCACCCCACATCAGAGCTATGACTGAACAGATCAATATCAGATGAATATTCATTCATCCACACAAACGTGGAAGGAAATTTTATATTTTCTTAAACTGGAACCCAAGGACAGCAGATAACGAAAACAGGAAAGGCCTCAGAATTGAACCCTGTGGAACGCCATACGACGGCAGCATGGTGTATAAATGTGCTTCTGATTTTCCTTTGCCCTCTATATAATGTGAGTGCAACCAGCTAAATTCATTTTCTTGAGTGAAATACTTGTGGCTTGTCTTGGTAGCCAAGTTTGCAAGCAAAATATACAGTCGAGGTCTGAGTAAGCCCGACCAGTTTTCTATAGTACATTCGATAATTCACTTGACAGGAGTTTGTTGTGGCATCCTCTCCCACGGGTCTTGCTATGTTCTAATTATTATGCAAATTGCCCCTGCAGGGTTTGAAGAGCATCAGGTTTTCATTAGATTTTAAGATGAGTGCTAATTTATCTAGTCTTGTGTGCGGATGCATCACCGCTGGCTAGCGTGGGAGGAGAATGCTGCCACGAAAAAAAAGAAGGAACACTGCACGCATAGGAAGGTTAGGCTAGAATTTGAAATGCCTGTTGAGACCCAAGATGAAGGTAAAAAAAAAAAAAAAAAAGTCATGGGAACAGAAATTATGCTGACTAAATCCCATTTCCTCAGCCACAGATGAAGCCATTTACCATAGTCGGTTTAACCGGTTGTCATAATCATCTCTAGTTCCACTCTTCATCCATCATCTGTATTAGTGACTGTGACACTAGTTAGCTAACAGGATAGTCTTTTTAATCATCGTGTATAACGCCTGGATCTCCTGTTCCGGTAGCAATCAGTGGCAAATTCTCCAGCTGGGCAAGATAAACAAAGCACACCACGGCTAAGAATATTAGCTTACACTATTTTGACGGGGCTATTGCGTTCATATCAATTTTGCTTTGCTTTGTTTAGGATCTTGTTCACGAATAAGGGAAGAGCGGGATGGGAGATTGACGGTCAGATCCGTACTACGTCTCCGGTGTTGCAGACCAAATATCGGTCTGTCGTAGTGAAGATGGAGCTGAGCCGAAAGGCTCTGGATTTAGTTGAGCTACGTTGCCATCCTTACATGGCGTCGCGAGTTGTGAGTCATGACCGAAAGACAAAAATCATGGATAGAAACATCGATCGATGTACGGTGTTATGGCACTTGAATTATACACTGTATTTTACACATTTTACGCACTTAAACCATACATACAGTAGTAAAAGGTGCAGATTCAAATATACGGTTGGCAATAAAAGGGAATTAACCTAATTACCGCTCCCAGCATATGTACTATACGTAATACTTTATGTTCTCTGATTGGTTTATCCCTGCCAGTGTCTGTACCGTACGTATTACATAATGTTAGCTGCTAGAGAATGTCTCTATGTCAGTCGTAATTGGTCCAATAGTCAAGTTAGTGAGTAAAAGTCGCAGGATACAATTTTTACAAATTTTGTGAAAGCAGATTGGATTGAATGGTGCACTGTCAATTATTGAGAAAATAAAAGGCTTTTATTTGTGTCCTATGGTACGGAAAATACAGCGAGTTTAGTGCTGTTGAGCGATCACATTTTTTAAACTGATCGAAAGCATTAGGGTTAGTTGATATTTGTTTTTCTTATATTGTAGCGGTTAATCACATTTTCAACATTTTTTTTGTCTATGATCCTTAAATATGAATAATTTTCTGTCAAATACAACTGTTGAAGAATAATACCAAGCCTAACTCATTGTTGCAACCATTTTCTTTTGGTTTTCTCAAAGAAACAATTCTCCAAACTTGGTTTTCTTTATTTCTCAGAGGACTTTTTTTCACCTCGTTTTAGACCTCCATATTGCGCCAGCAAGATCTGCGAGGCCTTATAGAGGAACTTGAGCAAGGTGTTTTTCCAACCAATGTGGTGTTTGAACCTCAAAATGCACGATTTTCAATCCAATTTTTCAAGTAATTCTCCGTAGAGATCCACAATCGACCCTCCTGGTGGTTTGGTTTCAAAGTCAGCATAGTTCAGCAGAACCCGGAAATAAAATCGAACCCAGTTAACGGTTATTATTATTAACAATATAAAATGAAATCCCAAAGTTCACGCTTTGACTATGACAGCTCTTGTCCGTGATTATCAAGTCTTCACTTCCTCTAGCAGCTTCATCTCTTGCAGTAATGTCATCTTTTCAGGATACAGTGCGAAACCACCTCCTGAGGGAGAAAAACCTGCAAGAGATTATTGTGGCGAGATTGCATGGGGGCAGTAATATGTGAAGTGGAACCGCAGTTAAAGCCCTAGTGTGATCCTGGATGTCCAAAGTGGATTTCCAGCTTTTTGGTTTATCGACAACAACACACAGCAATTATCACGCTGAGGGAGTCTCAGCCCCAATTGAATGAAATTGCCTCTTTCTGGTGTTCAAAACATGAGCTTAAAACACTGGTGGCTGCAGGTTTTTGTTTGGCGCTTTTTAATTACATTAATAAATAGTTTTACATCAATGTAGTACAATATAAAATGGTTGCCATCACAATGAAAGGCAGATAACATGGAGTTGGGATGGCTATGCACTCAGAAAAAAAAAAAAAGACAAACAAGTGATTAACAAATGACAAGTAAAATAAGCTAAAATAAGGCTTCAAGTAAAATAAGCTTCAAGGGTAAGAAAAGAAACATTAAGAAAAGGAAAGGACTTGGAAATGATTGAGTCAGAAACAAATCAGGACCCAAAGGAAGCGAGAAGCTTAAATACAAGCAACTGACGAGACAACAAGAAACAACTGGCCAAGACACAAAGACTTGGAGGAAGCTGATTGGTCAACACAAGGGAACAGGTTGATGAGCACAGGTGGACACAACAACAAAATGACTAACGGACCAAATTTATCATATGCAAACCCACATAATTCTCCCAAAAAATCACCATACAGCTTTGTTTGTGTAAACAAATTGTCACAAATGCATAAGTGGTCAAAATTCATTTACAAGCATGCCAAGCCACGAGGATGCAGTAGAGAAGAGTTTTTGTAACTGAAAAAAATAAAAAAAGCAATTTACAATGTTAACTAATGTTACAATTTTCAAAAAAGCCTATGTCACAAGTCAAAGCGTGAAAAGGAAAATAAAAGAGGCTGCAGAGAATTTGGCTAATCTAATTTTGTCTTGCATTAATCTCACTTTGAATTTTTATGCTTTCTGCATAAATCTGCATAGATCTGTTTTTTTTTCTCCATTGGGTCTCTTGTGCTTTAGTTGTTGGAGGTTGGAAAAAAAAGGTCCATGACACCCTGAAGAACACACTGAAGTGGATATGGCTGTCATTGTCTTTGGTATAAGGAGTCGCAAGTCTGATCAATTTAACTCATTGCATCTGCATCTTTTATGAAGGTAGAAGAAGCTCAAGTTTAGTATATCACATCAATGCAAAGCAGCCACCTGTGACTGCGGCCTCAGCTAATGATGGCAATAATGATGCTAATGTAACAAACTATAGCAAAGCTCTTTGCCAAATTGAACTCAAGAACACAGCGCCAAAATCTGCAACGGATGTTATTTCAATGTTATTTTTTAATACTTTGCTGATTAACAAAAGAAAACCGAACTGTTTTTTCCCTGTTGAATGAAACCATTAGTCTCACATACACCACAAGGTAAATGATTACAATTAAACCTGTTAAAGCTTACTAAAGAAAATAAAATGATTGAAGCCACTATTAATTTTTGAATATAATAATTTGGTCTGCCACAAAAAAAAAAATGTATCTAAATCAAAAAAAAAAGAGGGCTTTCAGATTTTTTTGACTGAGACCAAAGCGAGATTAATTTGATCAATTACAGATCTTAAATATTCATCCCGATCTTTTTTAATTGTTTCACGGTACTATTAAAATACTAGCATTGGTCAAATTGGTTGGTTTGAGGTCTCCTGGGTTATGAGGCACACCGGTTTAAAGGCGCCCCGGGTTATAAAGTATACCATGTTATGAGGCGCACCGAGTTACAAAACACACTGTGTCTTATAAGGAACCCCAGGTAATTAGGTATACCGGGTTATGAGTTAAACCATGTCATCATATGCACCAGATTATGTTTGTCACTGGGTTATAAAGTGCACCAGAATATAAACCGGACAGATTTATCAGGTTTTATGATTATGAGGCGCCCCAGGTAATAGGGTATACCAAATTATGAGGTATACTATGTTATGAGGTGCACCGGGTTATGATTGGCACCGGGTTATAAAACACACTGTGTTATAAGGTGCCCCAGGTAAGAAGGTGTACTGGGTCATAAAGTAAATTATGAGTCACACTGAGTTATGATTGGGATGACCATCCTTTTTTTTTTTTTTAATTGGTTCACACTACTTTTTAAAATACAAGTGTTGGTAAAATTGTACGGTAACGAACTCTGACGCCTCATTCCCGGCAAGAGCGCCGAAGATGAAATTAATGAAACCTTTCGAAAAGGTTGAGGAAAATACAGGAAAGAGGGGGCTTGTTTTGAACATCTTACGTAATTGTCACATCGCACTGCCACTCCACAGATGGTCCAGGAAAGGTGGGCAGCAACAGCAGCACATCTATTTCCACATCGGAGCCGTAAGAGCTCTTATCCCTCTCAACGAGCCCACACTGACAGGAGGCTGCGCTACTTGACGAGCGCTAGCAAGGCCACATACTGTACTATCATTAAAAATGGATGCTGATGGATGCGAGAACATCAGTATGAAGGTCCCATAATACATGCGGCCTGAAAGCCAGATAGTTGTCATTGGATATATCACTCATTGGTGGCATATTGATTATGACGAGTGCACTGAGAGACAGGCTAGTCCCCCGGAGAGATATTCAAGATTGATGCTTTCCTTATGACGCGCACGCCGCCATGCTCGAAAAAGAACGCGTGCTGCAGCCGGTGACGAAGGAGAGGAAAAGTTACAAATGCGATCTAATGTACACGGGTAGAAAATATGTCGTTAATTTCCCCCATGCGTCAGCTGTAGTATGCATGTTTGAAAATCCTGCGGTCCGCATAACGATCAATCAATTTCCTGACTCGGGGAAGCATTTTGCACCTCTGCACATCGGTGGCGAGAACCCAGAAACAACTCATATCTTTACCATATTTTTTAGGACCGTAAAGCACACTGGATTATATGGCGCAGTCTCAATGAATTGGTGAATTTTTAGAAATGTCCATATAAAGGGCGCAAAGGGTTATAATGGGCACCGGGTAATAGGGTTTATCATGTTATGAGGCCCAATGGGTTATAAGGTGCATTGGTTTATAAGGTGTACTACGTTATGAGATGATCTGGGTTAGAAGGTATTCCATGTTAAAGGCCCAACAGGTTGTAATTGACAGCGAGGCGTACCGGGTTATAAACAACACAGGTGTCCAGGAATATTAGTCACACCGGTTTTTAAGGCCCCCCGGTAATAAGGTACTGTATAACGGGTAACGATTGGCACTAGGTTATAAAATACATCGGGTTATAAGGTGCCCCGGGTACTAAGGTATACTGGGTTATAAGGTGAGCTATACCGAATTCTGTTTGTCACCGGGTTATAAATCGCTCAAGATTATAAAACAGCCTGGGTTATAAAGTGCTCTGTGTTATGAGACACTTTGCGTTAAAAGGTGCCCCTGGTAATAAGGTATACCCGGTTATAAGGTGCACCGAGTTACAGCATAAGGCTTACCGGGTTATGTGGCACACTGTTTCGTAAGTTAAACTGGGTTTTGATTGGCACCGGGTTATAAGGCGCACCGTGTTATGAAACACGCTGGGTTATAAAGCGCCCTGGGTTATAAGGCACACCGGGCTACAAGGTGCCCCAGGTTATACATCGTCTTGTAAGATTATAAGGTGCTTTGGGTTATGAAATATACCAGGTTACAAGGCGTAAGACCTTTTAAGTCACGCTGGTTAATAAGGCACACCGGGTTATAAGAAAATACCGCTATATAATGCTCAATGGGTAATCGGGCGCATTGGGTCATAAGGCGCACCAGGTTATAAAATGCATTACGGTACAAACCAAAAGAGAAAATAATGAACTTTTTCAAATGCCACTCCAGATTTAGCCTTATTAAGATTGTGTCTCAAAGCGAGAGGACAGACAGGCTACTTGAGAATCGCTGGTCACAACATTAGCAAAATAAACATCTTTAGTTTATAATCCCAGAAAACAAGCTGTTTTGTAAACGGAAATCCTGTTGATATTTCCATCTCAAAGGCCACCGTGTCCTGCCGGCAGTAAACAACAACGGGCACATTTAACTCCTGGCGGCTGTGTAATGGCTTTACATTCACTAGGTGGCCAGAAATTCAAAACAGATTTAATGACACCGGGCCTCATTACTTTTACTACGGGCCGTTCGGTCCCTGTACAATCAAAGCAAGAGATTAGTTCCGGTGGCCAGCTGGAAGTTGAATAAATTCCTGATGTACGATGGACTGGGCCAAGCCGCTCATTTGTCACCGCTTCTCTTTATTATCGTCGCGCGGAGAATTTCTTGGCCCATCAGCAACGTGTGAGGATCTCATCTGGGCTATTTACCCTCAATGCGGTCCCGCCCTGATTGTATGTTAAAACACTCCGAAGGATAACATTTTGAGATCGTTAAAGCTGCGTTCTTTTTCCCAGCAAGCTTACCAACGCTACTGTGGACAGGTCACACGAACTACTGTATTCCCCCAAGCACAGAACGCAAAAAATATTTCTTAAACCAGGGGTGCATGGGTACAACAGAATGGCTTTTCCTCATGCCGGATAGCAGCGCCTAAAATTTCGCCTGTAACTCTTGTCGCAAGGAAATTTTGATTATTTTCAAAACGACTATATCGGAATGTCTTTAGCTCACTGAGGACTGAACTTTGGCGACTGTTTCTGAACGTGGCTGGTCTTTTGAGCTCGTCAGGCAAGTTCGCCAACGTTCGCCAAAATGTCGCCAGAGGTCACCAGATGTTCGCCTGTACTACGCTTGGCGTAAGGAAATTTTGTGTAAAACGATTCCAGAATGCCTTAAGACTATCTCACTGAGGACTGAACTTTGGCGAGTGTTTGTGAACGTAGCGGATCTTTTGATCTTCTCAGGGTGTGTCAAGTTCGCCAACGCTCGCCAAAATGTCGCCAGAGGTCGTCAGATGCCCAAAATTTTGAACATATTCAAATAATGTTCAATGAGAAAATGAAAAAAAGTGTTAAAACATCTTAAGAAACAATCGTTATTGATAGTAAAACTGTTCAATTCTACGATCTACCAATGATTCCTCAATGTTGCTCCACTGGAGTGATGGAGGGACAAAGCCTTCCAAAAATATTCTTTCCCAGCAGCAGATGGTGAAAGACAAAATATTTAATACAGAGGATTTGAGGTTACTATTTATGTTGTTCTTGTTGGTACATTTTTGCTCAAATCCTTCTGGGTCTTTTTTTGTGTGTTCCGTTGGAGGAATAAAATTGAATCACCTTATATGCGCAGCTTTAACCACAGGGCATACTCATTAAATGACATGACTACTAATGAAAATAATTTGCACGTTTGAACTTGCCCTGACCCTGGAAATAGATGTGAATGAGGTGAACAGGCAGAGATGCAAAAAGCCGGGATTTTACTTCTCAACTTCTGTAAGCATGAGAGATAATCCTAGCTTTAAGTTGCATTTTTTTCCCCAAATATACAAGCGTGCAGGCTTTTCATTGCAGCTCCCAAGATAGTACAAAAAAGGGAAAAAGATCCCCCAACTAAGGGCAGAGCATCATTAATTCGATATTTTCCAAGTGCTGTGATGTACGTATATTTGGCTGGAGGAATATTTGAAATGATACCTCCTTAAAACGTATTAATTTCATATGTGTTATTACATATTTGCTTCATATTAGCTTCCAAAAATTGCCATTATGTTAAAATCATATCAGTTACCTCTACTTATGAGATTACTTTGTCGTACAAGGCTCAAAATATATATTCTGTAAATTGCGGACTATAAAACGCTACTTTTTTCTCATGTTTTGAACCATGCAGCTTCTAGTCCAGTGCGGCTTATCTACAGTTTTTTTTTTTTTAATAGCCACCAGTTAAACAAAGGGAGGCAGAAGAAGAGCTATCTAAATATTCATTTTGAACTGCTGTATTACTCTCCACCAGGGGGCACACCAATAATTAACAAAACCGGGCACATTACCATTGTGTTGGTGCAGTATTCTAACAACCAGCGTGCGGGTGTTATGTTGAAAATATGTTGGTACTTCTATTTCTAAGCATGCAGCCATATTCAGTTTTTGTTGAAGGCACGATATTTTGATTAAAAACAAACAAACAAAAAAAAGTAAAAACTTGCATGTACCATCTTTCTGCGTAAATATTTGATGTTATAACCTGCGACTTATAGTCTATAAGCGTGGGAAAAAATAAATGTATGTTGAATTTTTGTTGGTGCGGCTTATAGTCACACAAACACAAACACACACACACACACACACACACATATATGTATATATATATATATATATATATATATATATATATATATAATTTTTTTTTTATTAGTCAAGCTAGTTGCTTTGATTCCATTTCATTTTGTCTCATCTTACCATGTGTCTTGTTTTCTTGTGGCTTATGTCTTTAGTTTTTTTTGTTTTTTTTTAATCCTGCTGGTCAACTCGCTCCCTTGTGTCTTCTAATTAAGCTCCGTTGCCACTTTTGTGTTTGCATAAGGGGCCGTCCAAAATTCGCACAAGAAAAAAGCGACGCGAAACCGCTCATTTCAAGCCTTTTGTTACAACAGGGCGTTTTGTAATTAATTTAGTGAAATTCATAGAGTGTGCTTACGCTGGCTAATGACAGCAGCAGCCGTTGGCTGAATATGCTAACATGAAAAACTGTAAAACATATACGGTATAGAAAGTGAAAAAGGAAATATTTATGTGGATTGGATAGACATCAAAGGGCCGACATTCTAGGACCTTTTGGTGAACCCTGCCCAGGAGAAGCGCTTTGAGATGCTCTGAGAGTATTATAGTGAAGTATCTGTGGGCTGCAAAGTGGAGGATTTTGACATCTACATCGGGTTCAATTTTTTTTCATATCAAAGGCCCCGCCATGCCTCTTGGCAGGATGAAAAAACATCATGTTTATTTCCCTCTGGTTTTCTTTGTTTGTATTCGAGAGGTTGGGAAAGTGTGCCGATGCAGAGGGAGATGTTGGGTTGGTTTATTTGAGAAAGTGACAGAGTGGTTGTCAACTCTGAATGTTTCATCTGCTCTTTGAATGGAAAATGTAGCAGCTTGCTTGTGCTACATTTTCAGGGCAAAGTAAGTGGGTGACAGAAATAAAGGAGAGGGGAATAATTGATTTTTTTTTTTTTTTCTGTTTTGAATAGCCCATGCGCATCTACATTTCTTGTTTGAGTTGGCGAGAAGACCGGGGTCACTTGTGTTGCTATGCTACGGTAAATACATTAAAAGTCAGCCAGACAAACAAGAATTTTTATCTGACGTAATGCTGACATCTAGCGGTCACTTTATACTAGAGGTTTTTCAAAGACGCGCCCAAAAACGACATAACACAATTATAAACAAATAAATATTTTTAATTTATTACACTCTCAAAAGCACGTGGTCGATAAGAACAACATCAGATTTAATTTTAGGGACATTGCTTCACTTTGTCCATGCATACAATCATTTGACTGTGGGAGAAAAGCAAATGCGCAAATGACAAACGCAAACATATGAAAAGCTTTTTGAGCATTTATTTGATATCTTTGATATCGAAAAATGTCCATGGAGGAAACTAGTACGCTTTGTCCTCACCAGCAAGACAATTCAGTACACTAGTGTAGCGATTTTCAAATGGGGGTACGAGAATGCACTTCAGATCCTATGTGAGATTTTAAAAGTTGCTTTTAATACAACTTAAAACAAATTTGATGACCATGTTCAATCGTGAAATTGAGATTTTGCAAAAGTGGCATAGTGGATTATAAAACATGTTAACAATCGGTACGAAGTATTTCATTGTGACGTTTAAAGGGATAGTCCACTTATTTAGCCATAAGAAGCTAATATTTTGTCTATAATTAACTTTTTTATTACCATCAAATTTCAGACACTCCTTCATACTAACTTCAAAATATTTGAAAAAATATGCATGTTTGGACTCTTAAAAACATAAAATTACGTCTTTGGAACTGAATGAGTTCACGTGAAAACTAAATTATTTCTCACATACGATTAATAGTTTTAAAAAGATTTTTTTCACTTACTGTCAACTGGAAATGACATCACATGTGCTGAAGGCTCATCTGACCAATTACAGGTCAGCTCTGAATGTCACATGACCATCAGGTGCGTCACGATTAGTTGTAAGATGAGCCTCGAGCATGTGACGTTGTTTACAGATGACAGTAAGTTTTTAAAGGTATTAATAGTACATAGAAAATAATTTATCACTTTACATAGATGAAATATACATTTTTATTGCTAAAAATAAGCTAAATAAATGGATTATTATTATTATAATATATGATAAAGCAAACGCTATGAATGTTAAGTTTATGTTAAAAGTGATTTTTTTTCACATATTTTCCAGTTTGTTTTTTAAATAAATCAAACTTTTTAAATAAATCTTTGTTGGGTATATTTCTTCTATTATAAAGTGTGAAAGTTCAAATTGATAAATCGAGATTTTATTCTTTGACCATTATTGCCTACTCCTGTGTCAAATTAAGAGTAAATTAATTGGAACATTTCATGGGGGGAAATTGTTGATAAAAGTTTTGAGAACCACTCCACTAGTATTATAAATAGCCCACACTAGTGTAACGAATGTCTTATATGAGTTCTCCTTTTTTTTAAAAATTATATTTCTGCACACCAGTTGGACAACGTATGTTACTAGTGAGGCAAAACACTAGGAGGCATTTTGGTGCTACAAAACTGCAATAAGCTTTAAGGTAACACTCTTTGGACTCTAGGTTGGTTTGTGCTACGAAAGCCTTACTGTACCACAAAAACTGATGGAACCATCGGCGCGGGAGGCTAAAACGCACCTGGGTTTTGTCCTATTGTTTTTGGGACCGTTTCAAGGGATCAGGAGGAGAGCGACCCGGCGTCACTATCAGCGTCCGTGGAGTCGTGTTCGTCAGCGGATTCGGTGAGGGCCGGGTAGGGCCTGGGTTGGTCCAAGTTGACGTACGTGACGTTCAGACTGATGTAGTGTTCTCCCTCCAGGCTTGAGAGGATGCTGGAGACGGCCGACACCAAGGTAGCAAAGTTAGGCCTCAGTTCTGGATCGGGGTCCCAGCACTCAAGCATAATGCTGTACCTGGAAATCATAAAGAAGAAATGAACAATGGTGACACGATAATTTATAACAACTTGGATTTAAGTATCTTAAATCCCCTGTTCACTATTCATATATGCCAAAAGACCACAATTAATACACGAGTCAAACGAAAGACATTTCTGTGTTCTCTAACCGGAGGCTGGAGACATCATAACCTTTACATGATCCTCTCTGTTTTAGTAATATTCCTGCATGTGAACAAGGATGGATTCGGACGTCGGTTCAGTCTGCTCGCTTCTTTTATTGAAAATAAAAGCGTAACAGCCACAGCTAACACGAGCTGCTATTGCCTGCAACAGGCTGTTGGTGCTAACAGCTAACTGACATCCGCCCTCTAGCTCATCCCATTACGGTAAGAATACGGCCGATATAAAAAGGCACATGAGTGTCAAAACTAAAAAAAAAAACGGAAGAATGGTGTTTTTTCCACACGTTAGGTTTCCACAATGTAGCGAGGAAGCGCTGTTTGACTGAATGTTGGGAAACACTACCTTTACCTGAAGTTGTTTGTGAAACGAAGAACAAATAGTTTATCTATTCACATGCACAGAGATTTGTCATTACAGTATTTTCTAAAGAAAACACGGTAACATATCTTCAAGTGTGTGTTGCGTCCGACGTACATATTAACTACAAAACTCAAACAGGACATTGCTTAACATGCTGCAATACCAAGTGGTGGACAATTTACACACTACACAGTCACCACGCGGCCACCTATGAAGAGGACTTAGTATTATTAGATCAAATCAGAATTCTGCAAGTTACAAGAAGCCATCCACACCAATGGCGATAACAAAGCAAAATGATGTTTTTGTATTGTCACGCTTACAAAGGGTCAGGGCAATACTGAGGCTGAGGAAGTCTCCTGCCCTTCAATAAGTAGTGCGTTATGTCGTAAGGGTCCACTTCTGGATAAGGGCTCGCTCCTCTGGTCAGCATCTCCCACATCAGCACACCGAAGGACCACTGCTCAGAGGACAACAAGGGTGACAAATTAGCAATATTAGAACAAAATGAGGCATATTATTATCGCTTATATGAAGGAGGGAATGTCGTGACGAGTAGTCTGCTATCAAGCAAAACACTACCGCTTTTGCATATATGGCGCCGCTATGACGCCATGTGGGACATGTAGTCTTCCTTCAAGCAAATACACCTTTGTCCATATGACGCTGCGGGACAAGTCATCCACTGTCAGGCCAAACACAACCGATTTTGTCCATATGGTGCCACTATGACGCCATGTGGGACATGTAGTCTTCCTTCAAGCAAAAACAATACCACTTTTGTCCATATGGTGCTGCCATGATACTATGCGGGACAAGTTGTCCTCCGTCAGGCCAAACACTACCGATTTTGTCCATATGGTACAGCGATGACGCTATGCCGGACACGTAGTCTTCCTTCAAGCAAAAAATAAAAAAACTACAGCCTTTCTCCCTATGGCGCCGCCATGACACTATGCAGGACATGTAGTCTTCCTTCAAGCAAAAACACTACCACTTTTGTCCATATGGCGCTGCTATGATACTATGCGGGACAAGTTGTCTTCTGTCAGGCCAAACACTTCCGATTTTGTCCATATGGTACCGCTATGACGCTATGCGGGACATGTAGTCTTCATTCAAGCAAAAAAAAAACAAAAAACTACAGCCTTTCTCCCTATGGCGCCGCCATGACACTATGCGTGACAAGTTGTCTTCTGTCAGGTCAAACTCTACTGATCTTATCCACATGGCGCCGGTATGTCGCTGTGTGGGAAATGTACTCTTCCTTCAGGCAAAATGGTCAACTGAAGCCTTTGGGCATCTTGATAATGATTTCTTCTGTTTCGCTTACCACGTCAGACTTGGAAGTGAATTTCTGTGTCCGCAAACTCTCAATAGCCATCCATTTGACGGGCAGTTTGGCCTTTCTGTGGTCTTGAATACTGTAGTACTCTTTGTCAAAAACATCTCTGGCCATGCCAAAGTCTGCCACCTTGACGGTATACGACTCATCCAGCCTAAGGCAGAAAAACAAAATATGATGCAGGTCTGCGGAAGAATGCCGGCTTTTTCCACACGTCTCCTTGACCCACATGCAGTTGCGCGCTGCGAGGTCTCTGTGAACAAATTTCTTCTGAGCCAAATACTCCATCCCCTTGGCAACCTGCAGTCCGAAGCCAATAAGATCCTTCACAGTGGGATTCTGAATAAAAACACACCACAGTCACACCGAATGGAAAAATTTGAAAGCGTTTGATTGCGCACGTCCCACCCTCTTCTCGCAGCGGATGAAGTGACGCAGGTCTCCGTGTTTCATATAAGGCAGGACCACCAGAGGAAGACCTTCTTGCGGCAGGAGGATGCCAAGCAGGGACAGCACATTGATATGATGGAAACCTTTCATGATGATCCCTTCCTTCAAAAACTGCTCCACCTCCTCAACATCGGTTATTCCTAAAGACCCCCAATGTTCAAGTTTATGAAATCTTTGCAATGGCGCAGATCACAAACGGACTAACGTGACTCACTATTCAAAGACTTGACCGCGCAGTGTATTTCCCTGCTGCTATGATCTGTGAAGTAGCCATGATAGACTGTTCCAAAGTGACCTGCAGGAGAAATTAAAAAAAATAAAAGGGCAGATTGACAGTAATCTGACCCAAATATCGAGTTTTTTCTTACCCTTGCCGATGATCCGATGGTGTTGCACAAGGAGCATCTCAGCAGGAATGAGAACATCCTTCACCTCCTCCAATAACTCTGGCCTAAAACTGGAAATGGAAATTTTCTCTGCAGCCATTAGAGGAGTGAGGGTAACGTCCATATTGCCTGCGGCGTACGCCAGACTGGGGAAGGCCACGGGCCCAGCAACGGGCGACGGAGGATTCAGGGATACTACTGAGAAAAGCACAGAGGAAACGTTATTAACTCACTCGCTCACTGCCATTGACTACTCTGGACATCAAAGTTCCATTATAACTGGACAGCTGGAAAGTCATGAAAATTTTGACTCATTCAATGCCAAGGACGTGTTTTTTTTTTGTTTTGTTTTTTTTAGGAATCGAGAAATTCAATGATTAAGATCAGCTGAAAAGTGATGATCGCCAAATGAAGCTTCATGAAGCACTTGTGATTTTTTTGACACCTCTAGATGGCATCCTTATTTCAAAGCGATCGTGAAAAGTCAATGCATTTCCACTGCACTAGCATTTATCTTTAAACCATGAGCATCTTAGAGAGGAGTAAAAATAAATAACATCACAAATACTTCACGAAGTTTCATTTTCTGATCGCTACTGAAAATGTATCAGATGCCATCGTGAGTACCGATAACAAAAAGCAGGTCCAGGTCCCAAGTACCCACTCATACGCAGCTAATTTTCAATTTGATGATTTTTCAAATGACGAATCAATCAAAATTAATTCAATTTATTGCCCAGCTATACTTTTAAATATTTTCGTTAAATTTTCAGGTAAAGGTAGGGCAAAGGAGGGTCTGAAAAGGATTGGCACTAAATAAATTAAGAAAGATTAGGCGTCCAAGATAGCTCAATGTCAGAATATCACCTCTCCTGTAGTCTCCAACCGGTGTCAACTCCACATTATTTGCCCGAGAAAAGCTAGCACTGTGGGCCAAACGGCTTTCCACCATGGAAGCTGAAACACATTTCAAGTCGTTTTAATAATCAACCACTCCAATTGCGCAGACTAAAATGGACAATGAAACACCGAGGATGTTCTGCTTGAAAGACTCGCAAAATCTTGCTGTTATATAAACAGGTCCGAACAAGGTCCACCTGGCCTACCTTTCTTTTTCTTCCTCAGGTGCTTCATAACAGCGAAAGCCAGCACCGCCCCAGCCACCAGAGCTGCCAGGATCCCCAGCACGATCCCCACCATGTAGTGGCTGCTGACCCGTATTACTGTGCCCACGTTGTGGACCTGCCCGTTGATGGAGATCTGCAAAGCCATAAGACGGTCCGTCATACAGGGGAGGGAGCCAGACATACCGCGCTGTGAAAAAACATTTCCTGATTTCGAGGTTTTTTGGCGCATTTAACAATAACAAATAATAAACAATAAAGCAACTGTGACTAACCAGTTTTTCTAAATCTGGGTTCAACTTCACAGGCCATGCAACAAATGCATCATTCCACAATGCAAAGAAAAAAAAAAACAAAAAAAAAACAAGAAAGAAAAAGTCTGTCAGTCTGGAAAAGGTTACAACTTCACGATAAGAAAGGCCAAAAATGGCATCCATGGGAGGGTTCCCACTTCTCACACAGAAGAACACAAGATGCTTTTGGTGATCTTACAAGACTGCTCTGAACTGATGAGTCTAAAATTGTACTTTTTGGAGGGTTTGCACAGTCCGTTACATGTGATGTAAAAATGACACAGCATTAAAGAAAAAAAAAAACCCACAATGCAAACAGTAAAGCATGGAGGTGGCAGTGATGGTCTGGGGCTACTTTGCTTCCTCGGGACCAGGACAACTTGCTGTGATCGATAATCTTGCTGTTTATCTGAAAATCCAGTCATTAGTTTGTGCCGTCAAACGTTATTAGATCATGCAGCAGGGCAAAGATCTGAAACATAACAGCAGGCCCACAAAACCACAAAAAAGGGCTACTACTCTCCGCTAGCAAAAAAATAAATATAAAATAGCGCCTATTAACAGTGATGACGAGATTTTCTCTTAAATCCTAATAGAAGTAATTTGCACTGTGCTGACAGTCATACTTCATGATCTCATGTCATTTTTGTTTTCCGTAGCAAATCCGATGCTATATGTTGATCCTCCAAAATAAATAAAAGCTCTGTGAATGAGGAACAGGAATGCAGCTGCCCGGCTCTGTCTAAACAGCTCACCAATTAACATGTTTTGTTTCAGTTGTCCATTCCACAAAATGGATAATCGTATTATTGCAGCTTGCAGCTGTTTTTGAAATTGGTCAGTGACTTCCTGAAGACTCACAGTGAAGTGGGATTCATTATCCAATGTTATTTTTGATTTTTTCTCTGAAAATATTACATAATGTACAGTATTAACTTGATGTTTGAGGCCGACTTTTTGGAATATCAGACTTAACTACTGAGTTCAGTAAATATAATCATGGTTCCCTTCTTCTGTAAATAATGACATTTGCTGTCAATTTCTGACTATAAGTCGCAACTTTTTTCTTATGATTTGAGCCCTGCGACTTATAGAGACCAGTGTGGTTTATCTGCAGTATTTTTATTTTTTTTTTTTTTACTAGCAAACAGAGAGCAATCCTTTTATAAAATGTATACCAGACTAACCTTCACAGGCAGTCCCTCACTAGGGATCGTTAGATTTTTGGGTATCCTGCAGGTGATCTCGTTATCCAGGACTTTAGCGTCACAATCGACACCGGCCACCGTCATAACGATGGTCATGCAGGAGCTAACCAGGTTAAGCTTCTGATGCTACAAACGGAAGAAGAAAATGCAAACATTAGACTAGAACGGAATATCGGATCATGATAAGATGGCCGTTCGCTCTTACGTGTAGCGAAACCTCATCGGAGCCCGAGTACAAATGTAGCACGTGTCCCTCGGTCTCAAAGGGGATTGGCTTGCCGTAAGGATGATAGGAAAACTCTTTCTTCCAAAGTCCCATTGCTCCGTCCATGTCGAAGGACAGCTCTCCTTCTTCCGTCTCGTCCCTTGGAAATACGGGGGTGAGGCATTGCATCCTTGAGGACAAGGCTTTGCCGATGCATTCCTAGAAACAAATTATGCCGTTGTATTAGACAGAATATTTACGAAAGGATGGAATCTGTCAAAATGTCTGCTAGTTTTGTGTTTTAAAATGAATCGTGAAACGTGCAAAAATACTGAATGAGAAACTGTGAGATGATGAAAATTGCATGAAAAATGATGGAAGCATGTGAAATGCTTTGGATTCGTGGAATATAAGAGAATGCTTTGAATATATAATAGTGAACAATGTGAAATCATGTGGAGTGATATTAAACATGGTTATAAAAAAATTATCTTTTAATTTTGCTTTATTCAGGGGAAGCAATTATTGTAGGAATAAGCTATGCAAATCATTTTGGAATTGTTAAAAAAAGAGTGGAAATTAGAAGTAAAAAAATATCATATTAAAATTTTTCTATTTCTCACTTCCTGTTTTGTGGTAAAAAAAAAAAATAATATAAATAGAACATAATTTTAAAAATGTGGAAATTTGAGGGTGGACACCAAAAACAGTTTAAGGGATTTTTTTTTTTTATTGTGAAAAAATGAGTGGTAAAGATGAGGAAAAAAAGTTGGGAAAAAATACAATGAATTTAGTGAAAGAAATTTGCAGATTTTTGGTGAAACATAGCAATTGTGGCAATGTGGAAAATTGATCACATGGCAAAGTGACTGAGCTGAACATTTAGAATTTCGAATGGGAGCCACTTTTCAGAGGAATGAATGGGAATTTCTGGGGTGGAAAAACATTGAAATGTAAGAAAACTGAAATGTAGAAATGAGAAAAATAAGAGCATGAGAGGTGTGAAGTTGAACTGCAAAATATAGTGGAGTAAAACAATGTAATAATAATAAAAAAATAACAATAATAACATTTAAAAATTCTGATACCCTTGTGACAGGCTTCAGGTGACTCTCATTGGGTTTAAAGTGGATGACGGTGCGATAAACAGAATCCAGGTTCTCCCCTTCAATCAAAATATTTGATCCCCTAGAGTTCATAAATAAACACATACAGGAACCCGTTATATTTCAATCCTATACTGTATAGTGTTTTTTTTTTTTTCGATTGTAATGTCATAAACATGCTTCTGTTCTGCTATTTTCCAGGCTTACCGGTCAAAGCTACAGTCAGGCAGGACGGCAGTGATCTTGGGGTTTTCTTTGTAGTAAAAAACCTTTGTTGTGATGACGGAAGACTTGTCGATGAAAACGCTGAGAGGGACGTCCCTCACCTCGGAGATGGGCTGGGACAGACAGATGATGGAGGACATATTGTCTTTAGGCTTTGTAACCCTGCAGAGAGGGATAGAGAGGTATAGTCAATTTATTTTGCCATTTTTAGCAGTAATAATTAGTTCAAATATTGTTTATTATTTGCTCAATTATTTTTCATGTCCAAGTGATACCTTTAAAAGCACACCCCTCTACTTGCTGTCGGCTGAAAATGACATCACCTGTGCTCGGGTAACAACCAATCACGGCTCACCTCTTGGTCATGTGACATTTAGAACTAAACCATAATTCATTGGTAATCACTTGAGCTTTCTGCCTATGTGATGTTAATTTCAGATGATATCAAGTGAAAAAATGTGGTTTGAAAAGCATTAACTGTACAGGTACATGAAAAATAATGTAGTTAACATATGAAATCATTCAATCCCATAGACGGAATCTTATGTTTTTAAGAAATGAGACATTCAATCCCAAGTACTTATTTATATGTTTTCAAATCAAATTTTTCGAGTGTCTGGCAGTAAATAATTGGATTATCCATTTAAATGCTAGTTAAGTATTTAGCACCTATTGTAAACATGTCTTGTAAACCACTCATTTCATTTTCAAATCTTTGATTTTTAAAATGCCCCTGAAAAAGTTAACTCAGTCATTGCCACTAACAGCTATTGAAGAAAAAACAATACTTTTTGGACAAAAGGCCATTAGTGATTATCACACTTTGAACCCTGTGGCATTAGATCAGCGTGGCTCATCTGCAGTTTTTTTTTACTAGCCACCAGGAGGCAAACTACTAGTAAAGAAATGGAGACATAAGAAGACACTATCCAAGTATTGATTTTGGACTGCTATTTTAAAGCCACCAGGGGGCACGCTCCACTAATTAACACAATCAGGTGCGTCACTGTAGTGTTGGTGCAGTATTCTAACAATCAGAATGTGTCTGTGTTATGTTGAAAATAGATCGGTGCTGCTTTTCTTTCTTAACAGGCAGGCATGTTCGGTCTGTGTTGAAAGCATGATGTCGCTGTAACCAGGCCATTTGAAAAAACAAAACAACTTTCAAATAAAAACAAAAAAAGGTAAAAATTTCCATGTACCAGTTCCCTGGGTAAATATCTGATACCTAAATCTTATAGTCTGGTGCAGCCTATACGAATCTAAAACAGTAGATTATCTGTTATTAATTTTAATTTTTGTCGGTGCGGCTTGTAATTATGTGGTTCGTATAGTTACCGTATAATCATACGGTCCCACTTTAATACGGTACATAAGGCAGCATGATGCAAATTATTAAGTTCTTGGTGATAAACGAAACAAAAATTTTAAAAAAAAATATTTCAAACCTTTTGATAGGACAGGGCACATCATCAAGTGTGACTCTCCGTGTCCTTCCGGCATCCAAGTGAGCGCCAGTCACTGTGATCAACGTGCCCCCGACGCGCGGCCCATAGTTGGGTTGGATCCCTGTGATGTTGGGTATCTACACGCAATTTTGATCAGTTAACATATGAAATATTACAAAAAGGTGGTTTGGTTTGTAAACTCAAAGTTACCACAAATGTAAAGCCAGGCATTTGCGCCTTGCCGTCAATGGAGTAACGTCCTTCCACCTTCATGCCTCCTTCGCCCTCGTGCACTTCCACTGTGATGTTGACTGGTTTTGACAGGTCACTGACCCCGGAGCGAATCTTACACACCAGGCTTAAACAAAAAAAAAATAGTACACAAAAATATTTGGGTCAGCTTGTCCGGCAGGTGTGTGGAATATCTGAGAGGATTAAAATGTTCCAAAAATGGTCCAAGGGGTTCATGTATTATACTGTATATTATAAAAAATGCTAGTGCAGCAGTGAAGACGCAACTGCAATAATACTTGTTTGAAAAACATTTCTAAGATAAAAATCTAGTCTAAAATATGTGCAAGGGTTATAGTCATTTTGTAGATGAGAGCAAAGCCTGTGAAAGGGAACAAATACTGTATGTACGGTGTATATAAAAAAAAAAATACAGCATGAAATAAGTGAGTACTGTTTCGAATTGAGTAGCGAATTGGCTGTTGAAAAGCAACGCCAGAATCTGAATTTTCCCAACACAACATGGATGAAACGGATGGATATAAAAGTTTACTAAAACTGAAAAACCACCCCGGGTTCTGCTGTTGCCACGTGAACTTCGAGTGGCCCTGTAGGTGAAAGTAAATACTTTTAAATGAAAAATGAAAACCTTTTAGGTTGACTCAATAACTGAATAATGACTGAATAACATCATAATTTACATAATCCTCTCGGTTTCCGTAATATTCCTGTGTGTGAACAAGGATGGACTTGGACGTTGGTTCTGTCTGCTTGCTTCTTTCATTGAAAATAACGTGGTAATTACCTCAGCTAACACAAGAAGCTGTTAGCTGCAACAAGCACTTGCTACTTACAGCTAGCTGACGTCCTCCTCGTCCCATGACTGTAATTATTGTCAGTATCCATACTTTTGGCCTTCATTTTTGGGAAAAAAAGTGCATCTTATATTTGGGGAACTAGGATATTACTCTTGTAGACTACAAAAAAGTTGCCACACACAGTATGTTAATTCAGAGGTTTTTAAGCGCTATGTGAGTAACATCCAATATAACAGATGCACATTTCAGTAAATTGAAGCTGACAGTTGACTCACTGTGTGTTGTTACTCTTGACAGGAAGCACAATGCATGATGTCTGTCCCAGTCTAACCTGGTGGGTTCTGGAGGTAATAGCAGGTCTTTGGGGGGACTGGAACTCCCATCCACACACTGTTAACTCTGTTTGACCATCGGGAGGAGCAGTCCGTGGAAAAAACTGCGGCAACAAAGCAGAACTGATAGCACTTCTAGGAAATGCAAACTGAAATCATTACTATTTGATCCGGGGGACTAGAAGAAGACTAACCCCGGTGATGCGCGGTGGGCAAGACTCATTCCTCCAGTGGCTTGAGCACTCGCTCTCCCATGAGCACACCCCGGAACACCAGCCGCAGCCCATGAACTTGGGGGCCGTCAGGCACATGGCACAAGTCAGGAAATGTTGGCATCCAGGTCCTCTCTGGGGGACTTGAATCATCTAAGAAAAAAAAGTCAAGGTAAATATTACACACGTTATGTTTTTTTTTGTTTGTTTTTTGTTTGTTTGTTTACCTTATCTCCTACCACAAACAGTAGATACTCGGATGAGTAGACAGCAGCAATGTTGGAGATCCTTTGGTTCTCCACCAACGAGTAATTCGCAAAAATAATCGGGCTGGATCGTTTCAGCACCAGCTGCAAGCGCAAACAGTTGAAGATGAGGACAACACAAATTCCTGTCCATACAGTCAGCACAGTTCAATTACCTGCAGCAGTCGACCCGTGGAGGTGCCGATATGGGCAACGGTCTTGTTGTCGATTGTGGTCACCAACAACGAGGTGAGTAGGACGTTGGTCATCTGTCGATTGAAGAGGTCCACTCTGTAGTAAGGCTGGGAAACCATGGTGGGGTGGTCTCTGCATGTGGCGTTGTTCTCCATGCTCTAGTCAGAAGGCCACAAGCAGCAGGTGCACATGCAGAAAAGACAATTATACTATCCAGCCTATTCATTTGTGTCCACTCTTGTGTCCCTCTTGTCACAGCAAGACAGCAAAGTAAATTGTATCACACTCAAATGCATGACATTACTGGAAAGGCCTGGGTGTCCTCTACCATGGACACCAGGACGCAATAAGGTAGCTTCGGTGAGTCAAAAGAGCAAAACCAAAATTAAATGTCCACTACAATGGACACAAATGAAGGGGATTGATCTCAGGAGACTGCCGCAGGGTATAAGACATATTTGCTTCACCACTGGCGTGCTGGAGCCTATCCTAGCTGTTAGGTACATTGGAAACTCCAAACTCCATTTTGTTGTTTTGAATGTGGGGGTCGAGGTTCGGGTAACGGTTAGGGTTAGGCAATCTGTTGTGATGGTTAAGGTTAGGAAATGTATTACGTCAATGGGATGTCCCCGCTATGATAGAAAACCCCCATTGCATTTGTGTTTAAAAATGTGAAAACTGCCTCACTACCACTTAGAACTAGCAGAGCAATTTGATTTTCCTGAGAAAACCCTGAGTCATCGACTTCAGTTTTTTCTTCGTCATATTTGGTCCAACTGCAGTCATTCCGCCACTCCCTACTCACCTGAGCAAACCCAAACCTATGAGCAATTTCTTACTTGCACATGATTGCACAACGGCACATATTTTCCCACAACAATCAGACAGTCAAGTAAGGATGCAAACAAGATGCATGAAATCTAATGGAATGATGTAATGAGTCTGCAAACAAACATATCTGGATCGTAATTCTGCAGACGGCAGGTTTCCATCAACAATCGCTGATTGCTGACATCCGATCCTTTCCAAAGTGAAACCGAAATGAAAAGCTTTCCGCTTACGAGTCATAGCAATGCGACTCACCTCGTGAGGGCAGCTTTCGCAGGTCTGGAAGTGGCAAAGTCCCCTGGAGAGTTGCTCGGGTCCCGATTCGCAGCAGTCGTCCACCCCGTCTGCGATGGCCTCGTTGACGTTGTCCATGGGGAATGCACACAGGGCCGAATCGTGCTCCGTAACCCCGTTGTCGTCCGTCACGGCGAAGACCCCGTAAAGGATGTCGTCCTCCTCCTCCGCCCCCAACTCTTCAGCCAGCTCCCGGCCGGCTTTGCCAAAATATGCCGCCTGGACCACGTTGTACACCACGTCCTTGTAGGGTTCGCCCACTACGTTCCTCCGCCGTCGCTTGGGTTCAAATCGACACTCCAGGATGACCTCGCGGTATCGTTTCATCTCCCACTCGTTCCGCGGGAGACGGCCCAGGCGGGTTTGGAACGGGGACGTTTCCAGGTCCGGGCTCTCCCGTTGAACCGAGAGGAAGTACACAAACTCCTGGGTGAAGAAGCTGTAGACGTATTCGATGTGGTAAGTCCTCCTCAGCCCGGGAAGGACCGTCAGGCCGCGAACGTCACTGTAGAAGCCGTCTTCCGTGGCCAGGGGTCGGCGCACCGATATGGACTTCCTTCCGTAGCGCTGAGTCACGCTTTCGTTCACTGTGGCGGCAACAAAGAAGTAAACGGTCTGACCCTCCTCCACCAAGGTGACTTTGGTGCCAAGAGGGCTGGCGACGCAGTCGGGACAGTACGCGGCGGAGTTGGAATCGGCCCGGAACAAACACTTGGAAATCGACGGCGGCTTTCCGTCGCTGTTGAGTTGGTGGAAATAGCAAAGGCCGTACTGGGAACTTCCGCAGGAATACAAGTACATGAAGAAAGTGTCCAACAAAAGCACCTGATTGTTTGTGTCCTCCAACAAGTTGGGGTCTCGGTCAATCGGACACAGGTCACAAAGCTGACATTCCGGACTTCCCGCCGGCCCGGTGCGAAGCCCCCAGGTCTTCTCCAAGCTTCTGTTGACGGCTTCGATCACATTTTGCGAGGCCACGTACACCTCCTGGTAATGGGAGTTGTTGACAATGTTCTGGATGGGGCCGCGGGCTTGGAAAAATGGCATGGTGTAAACCACGGAGAAGTTGACCGGGTTTGGCGCCAGTGAGGGGCAGTTGGCCACGGCAAAGGGCAGCAGTGTCTGAAGAAAAACACATGCCCCCCACTGGGGGGTCCGGCTGGCCATCCCCACTTGGAATGCAGAGGGCCAACGCCACTCAGGGTTACCTCCAGGTATTACGTCCAGACAAATGCATCTTTAATACTGACTTGAGATTCCTAAAGAAAAAGGAAAAGACAAGATTGAATATAGAGCTTCTCAAATGGGCGTAGATGAAGGCTCTTAGAGGGTAAGTGAAATTTTAAAAGGTTCCTGTGTATTATATTATATTATATTATATTAAAACATATTATATTATATTTTTTTTCTTCAAATTTTTAATTTACAAAATGTGGCTCTAAATGTATTAACTTTAAATAAGCATGATTATGCTATCAACTAGTTTTGTTTGATCAACTCCCGTAGTTTTGTTTTATCAACTAGTTTTCTTTTTTCTTTTTTTTTTTTCACTGCTGAAAATGGCTAAAAAAATGGACTATCCCTTTTTTTGCGGGGGGGCGGGGGGGGGGGGGTTAAACATGAGACATTTAATTGAATGACTATGAGGAAAATACAAGATAATAAATTTACTGCATATCATTTTTTCCTACTGCTTTTTTTCTGTGGGGACAGAAAAATCCTTTTCTATTGCCTTCTTGCCCGTAGTAATTCTACATACAGTGACATTTGCAGGAAGCCACATCAAAAATTACCTCATTCACAGTTTACTACCATCAGCAAACAGAACTAGCATAATCCGTTTTTATTGTGAGCTGTACAGTGTTACCTCAGCCCATCGTGTCAAATTGTTTTTTTTTCATCATTTGTCTCAAGCTTTGCGCTCTGCATCGTAAAATAGAATTCAGAAAGAATGAGAGTTGATTCTTGCTCCATAATCAGTAGTGTCACTCTATAATTTCTGTTTTCACAGAATATGACCAACTTATTTGGAAACACAAGGTGGCATTTGGAACATGTCCATCCTGTGCAGACATTAGTTGGTCGATGATTAACTCAGAGAAGCCTGGCCTTGCTAGTTGACATTCATGTCACAAGCATTGCGTGCCTCGCCGGGAAAACGATGTCCACGGACGGATGCTTTGAAGGAAGTCACGATCAAATCGCCCGGCCGTTCATGTCTGAGCATTTCATAGACGTTCGGCAACAGAGCATAAAAGACAAAATAGACTTTTAGGGAAGAAATGTTTCACACGTTTGAAAAGGCAAAATATTATTACTCGTAGCCTTGTTAGTGTTTTACATGAATAATTTATGGAATGCCTCTGATGTTTTGTTACACTTTAACAGGTCAGTCAGTTTGTTTTTATTTTATAATAAATCATTCCCTTGTTTATCGTGGGGGTTATGCTTGCAAAAATACTCGCAATAACTGAAATTTGCAAAGTAGAGCTCGATTTTTATTTTTTCAGGGTGGGGGGGCTTTTGTTAACAATTTTTTACGTTGTTTATTTTATTACATAAATATCAAGAAATATAGCAAAGTAAACCTGCAATAAAGTGATGGTAATAAAAGGAAAGACACAAAAAAGTTTACATTTGGTTGTTATTTTTGCTTTTGTTTTCTCGTTTGTTTCTCTTGTTAAAAAAAAAAACAGAATTTTTTTTTGTCTGGTTGGATTTAGAAAGTGGAAAATATGGAGAAAATATCGAGGTAAACCTGGAAAAAAAAGTAAAATCCTCAAAAAAAAGAGTTTGAATTTGTTTTTTGTTTCATTTATTTGTATTGTTAAAAAAATAAATACATAAAATCAATATTTTTTGACTATTTTGTTCAACTTAGAAGAGGGAAAAGTATCAAGAAAAATAATGACGTAAAACGCAAAATATATGATCATATATAGAAATACACAAAAAGAGTTAAGATTTTTTTTTTGCTTTTGTTCTCTATTTTAGTTTGTTTTGTTAATTAAATAATAATAATAATAATAATACATTCTATATATGTTTTGACTGGTCCGACAAAAGGAAGAAAAATAGCCAGGTTAACCTGCAATCGAAAAATAAATAATAATATATATAAATAAATAAAATAAATGAAAATCTGCGCAAGAGTGAAGCCGCAATAACTGAACCAAAAATGTACAAAGGAACATTATATAATTGTTTTGTGGTCAGTGAAGATTTCCAAATAGAAAACTATCAACAACATTACATTAAGATTCAGATACGACTTAGAAATTGGCAGCTGCAGAATGTAACACTTCTCAATCTGTGTGCTACCCTAAAAGCTTCCTATCTTGACTGCTAATTAGACAAAAGAGGATTGCCATTCTCCATCAGTCAATAGCGCAGCCCCCACAGGGATTTGCAGAAGCCAGCGAATCTGCAAAAAGTGTGGTGACCCGGGCTTGGTATTGATTATTTGGAAGGGCAGGAAAACCAAAGGATGCGGTGTGGGGATGCACACTTAGGATGCTGTTTCTCAGAACATTTATGGTTTTTTTTTCCTTAAAACGAGACTCCATAAAACCATGATAACAACTGAAAATGTACCTTGAATGTATAATACAAGGGTCAGCAATAGACCCATATTCGGTTCTTTAGCGCCGCCCTAGTGGCTCTCTGGAGGGGTTACAAAAATGTTTAAAAAAAAAGACGAAAAAGATGGTGGAATATGTTTTTTTTCGAATAGGGTTTACAAATTTCTCACAGACATTTATAATGTTTTCTAATGCTGTAAAAATTGCAGAATAAATAACACATTTCAACATTTCTGTCAACAAAGTTTTGCGTGATAGCCTGCGACGAAAGTTTTTTTTTTTTTTTTTGGGGGGGGTGGCTGTTGCGAAAAAAAAAAAACACAAAAAAGAAGTTACATTAACGCGTAAGAACACAGTCCTTTTTATAAATGTTTTTTTTAATGTTTTTAAATGTTGGTTTTATAAATGTAGGTTTTTGTCAGTATGGATTTAGAATGACACAGGAACGTTATTGCGTTTTGTTGCTCAGGTCCGAGCATGTTACATTTATTTTTGTTTGTTTTTTAATCCGCAAAATAAAAATGACAGCAAAAATCAATTCCTTTTTAATTGTACTCCTGTTATGTCGCCAATGCGACGAAACTTAGTACATTAATGTTGTTATGAAAGTTAAAACATAAAGCATCATCGTTCAGCAGAGTAGTCACTTGTTGCGTCATTCTCTCCAGGACGCATGCGCGGAAAATAAAAATTTAATTAGAAGGGCTCATTATTGTAGTTTATAGTTATTTTGGCTATTATAGCTAATGGTATGGCCAGTCCCATTTGTGTCACATTGATGTATTGGGGCCTGAAGTGATATATTTTAGCAGCAACAGGTTAAATCATCTTTATCAAAGTTTATTATTGCAGAGAAACAGGTTTATTTTTATTCTTTTTCGTATTCATCTCAGCTGCTATTCTTGGTATTTCCCAATCAAATGTTGTCCTACACGTGAATAAAAAACGAAAGAATGACGCCTAGCTAATTTTGTTACATTCGCGTAAACTAGTTCCAAACCGTATTTATCTGACGTATCCTTCAAAACTGACATTAAAAGTTTACTTTAAAACGTATTAATTCCATAGTTATTGTACATGCTGACTTTTTCGGATGATAGTTTTGCTCAAATGGTTTCGCACCTGTTTGGGTCGGCACCACCTTCGTCGCCATCCGCCTGGTTCTTGTCGAAGCGTCCTGTCGCAGTTTCCGGTTCTCTGGAATCCGATTTCACGTAATGTGAAAGTGGCGAAACGACGAGCTGTCCTCCGAATGGATCATCGTTAACATTTCTCCGGATTCGTGCTTCTTGCTCCTCCTCACTTGGCAAATGCCCGCTGAGCCAGTGGACCCAATCGGCTCACTCGCTTTTGTTTATGCTAATGAAGTTTACTGGTTCCGTTCAAAATCTGTCCAATTAATTTGCAGAGGTGGGATTAATATACTGTGCCTGTTTGCAATTAAAAGTGAAACTAAAACAATAGTTACAATGCCACACGTCACAACAGAAACGCGAAATTGTTTATTTACATTTTTTTCACTTTATTTTCAAAAGTTTGGTTCATGGAGAATCTAAAACGACTTTGGATAATTACGCATAAAATACAGTACTCAATGCATTAATGTAATAAAATACTTATGTACTTTAGTAATCAAGTACTAACGTAATTAACTGCTTTAGGTACTTCAGTGACTAATCGATTAAGTAATTACTGATAGGACCTTAAGTAGTCCTAAAAGCACTAAAAATAAAAGTAATTAAAACGTAAAGAACTTGAGTCTCAAAAGTACTTTGTCATTAATTACTCTTAATACTTACTACCTATCATTTACTTTGGTACGTATAATACCTAAATTGATTGATTTTAGTACCTAAAGATTACTTCAGTTCTACGTTGATTAATTACTTTTATTTTTAAATTTACCAGGGTTTTCCAGAACCCTCTTCAGGCAAGTACTTGAAAAAAAAAAAACACAACGAGTACCTGTCTGCACGCTCACAAAAAAAGTAAAACTATGTATAAAACAGTATCATGTACAGTGACCTAAGCTAAAGCTCCATAGCAAATATGCCAGAAAACGATGTCTGTATATAAGAAGAAGAAAAAAATTAGAAAACCCTGATAGGATGTTTCATTGTAGTGATACAACACATTGAATTACAACCACAGTAATAAATGTAGACGAATGAAGAGCACCCCAAAAAGCAGTCAGTCAGCTTGGCTCTCGTCAGATGGCACAAGGCTAACTGTACAGAAAAGTGTGGCTTTCCTTTACTGCTGACTTGTTTAGCAAACAGAACATCATGTTTAATGCAGGTGTGCACAACTCAAAGATCATGGTACCTGGGCAACAACAAAAAAAAAAAAATCTATTTACAATAACGTTTCAGTGGTGTCATATTATATAATAAGAAAAAAACAGAATGAACCCTTTTTTAATATTTTTATTCATTTATTTTAATACTTTTAGTCATTTCTATTTTCTAACTTGCATCATTTAATTGGCTTGATCAACTGAAGCACAAAAATGTGGGCAGAAACAAGACGTTACTTTACTATTAAAGCATTTTCATCACTACATAAGTGCTGCGGTATTTGAAATAAAACACTTGAGACACTGATTTCTCAGGTCACAGTTCTTTCAAGCCACAACTTATATCCATGACTTTTCTCGTTGGGAGTGTCATTTCATACATGTGCATAGAGTATCGTAAGCATTATCATGTTCAGGGAGGGAAAAAAAAAGGAATGTAATAATTTATAACATCACAGCAGTGTTGCAGCAAAAAAATTCCAGTTACCGCCCATGTTAAACCACAGAGGTTGTTTTGATTTAAAAATATGTGTAAGTGATGCTCTAATGAGGAGCAGTTCTCAACCATCGTAAAAGTTATTTAAAAAAGCCTTAATCATTTTTCTGCCATACAATACCTGTTTTTCCATTGATATGGTGGATAGTAGTAGCTTGCCAGTGATTTTAGGCATTCTCCTGAGTCAACATGTTCAGGCTTAATGCAGAGAAGCGTCAGTAAGTTGGATGACTCAAGATAAAGAGGCGATCCTCCTCCTTCCTGATCCACTTCAGTAGTTTGTTGACGGCAGAAACTGCCAACGCCTTTGTGCCCAAGGGACTGAAGCACAGGTAAAGCTCAAAGCCACTAGTCACCTGCAGAGGGGAGGGAGCAAACTGCATGAGTGAGTGGACTTTTACAGTAGACCAGCAGGACAGGATTTCATGCAGGAAATTATGAAATACTCTCATGCCCCTCATGCCCAAATGTGCACTTAAAACATCGCTATAGTAGATGAACACACTCTAAATCTATTGTGAGAAAGGAAAAGGAAGGAAGGAAGAAAAGAAGCAAGGAAGGCAGGAAATGAAATGATTAAGAAGGGGAAGGGAAGGTGAAAGGAAGGATGGAGTGAAGCAAGGAAGGTGAGAAGGATGACATTATTAAAAAAGGAAGATAGGATGGAAGAAACAAATGAAGGGATGGGTGGAAGGAAGGAACATATATATATAAAGCAAGGATGGAAGAACGATGGATGGAAGCAAGCAGGAAGACAGGAAGAAAGGATTAAAAAGAAGTAAGGAAGGATGAAGAAAGAAAGGAAGGAAAAATGATGGATGGAAACAAGCAAGCAAGGAAGACAGAAGAAAGGAGTAAAAAAGAAGGAAGGAAGCAAGGATGAAGACAGGGTGAAAGAATGTTGTAAGGAAAGAAGGAACAAACGGAGGGATGAAGGAAGCAACAAATGACGGAAGGAAGGATGAAGAATGGAAGAAGGAATTAAGGAAGGAGGAAGCAAGAAAGAATAAAGAAGGAAGAAATGACGGATTAGGCAAGAAATTAAGGAGGAAGGAAGCAAGGAGGGGGGAAACAAAGAAAAAAGAAAAGGAAGGAACAAATAAAGAAACAAACGAAGAAAGAAAGGAAGGAAGGAAGCTAAGCAAAAGAAAAGGAGGAAGAAAGCAAGGAAGGGAGAAACAAAGAAGGAAGAAAAGAAGGAGGGAACAAATAAAGGAACAAACAAAGAAAGGAAGGAAGGAAGTTAAGCAAAAGAAAAGGAGGAAGGAAGCTAAGAGGAAGGAACAAAGCCACTTCAACTCCCATCCACATGTTGGAAGGCCGCAATCACCCGACACACGCCCTTACCCACGCCATCATATTTTCCGTTTCGCCACAGCGGTAGAAGGAGCGCAAAGGTCTGCTTGGATGGTGCACATAACTGTGAAGGTCCTGATACAAAGCCATGAGCCTCTCCTGCTCTTCCTCTGACCGGTACACCAAAGGAAACTCGGGACTGCAAGTAGAAAAACACATTCACTTCACACAGTACATATTTTTCATCAATATCTTCATAATGATAAACCGGGCAGTAGAGATGAAGCGTTTGTTTTCCTCCACACGACATCCGAGATGGATCGACTCCCCGAACGATCGTCTTTGTGCCCACCTGGTATACAGGCCGGAGCTCTTTGATTTGTACATGAAGTGCCTGAGTTCAGGAATGCCAACTTGAGCCACAGAATAGCTGTGAGCCTTGAGCGCCTCCTTCAGGGCCTGGTAGGCACTGCGCTTACTCAGCTTGTCCAAGAACCTTTGCTTGCAGTCAGACATGTTGAAAAAGTCCTCTCGGTCGGTGGAGACCAGGATAAGGCACAGCTCCGAGGCGGGCTCCAAATAGGAGATGTGAGCGTGGAAAAAGCCCGCCGTGTTGAACTTTGGCAGGCAGATGGGCGTCCAGCCTTCACCCTCTCGAAAAGACGAGGACGAACCGACCAGGTTGAAGACCAGGTGCAAGTCTACGTGGTGGAGGAACTGGTCTTTTTTCCGAACCAGGGTCACCAGGCGGTCCCCGGCCAGCAGGATGGAGAAGACCAGGTTTTTGGATTTGGCCGCCTGCAGGCTGGACGAAATGACGTCCCTGGAAGAGCTGGCCAGAGGCAGGCAGGTGACCGCGCTGAGCAGCGGGCCCGGGTCGCGGTCCAGCCGATGCAGGAGGTTATCGGTGAGGTACTCGGAACCGGCCAGCAGGCGGCGCAAGTCGTAGTTCTGTTTGTGCTGGAAGATATGGTTGAGCTGCGTCAGGGTGAGCAGGCTGACGATCTGATAGTAGACGTACTGAAGCTCCCTCAGCAGCTCTTTGTCGGAGCGGCAGGAGCGGGACACGCCCACCAGAACCAGTGGACTTTTGGTCAGGAAAACCACCTTACATCCATCTGGGAAAAAGAAGTTTGGTTTTGAATACAATTTGGAGGGAAATACCTGGATCAGATTGTTTTTAACATTAAGTGGAGCTTTATAAGAGTTTTGTCAGGGGGACGCCGTTACAAATTTGTGATGCTCTGTGATTCTTTACCTCTTAGAGACTCTGTTGCAAATAATGGTGATGTAAATAAATTTGACTTTACTTTTTTTACAGGTATCAGGAGAACTACATTTTTAATTGTTTCAAATCAAGAGCAAATTAATTGGAACATAAAGTAAGTAAAAATCCTTTGTGATAGTTAGGGGGTACTTGGTTTACAAACAGAAAAATCCCACAGAGGGTAAACATTACAAAAAAAAAGTTGACATTCCATTGTAATTGTCTAACCTGCATGGATGGAGCGGATAATGTTGTTGTCAGCCTCAACGAAGGACACGAGGGCCATCATGACACCCATGGTGCTGGACAGTGCCTCCTCCGTGCCGTAACGGGTGTAAATGGGCTTCCCCGCCTCGCTCAGCACAAACATGTGCTTTTTGTGGCTCCTCCAGGCCTCGCTGGACACGTCCTCCTCTTTGGTCCTGCAGTCGGACGGAATATTGCGTTGCTCTTCCACCAGCGCTCTGATGTCCTCGGCACATTCTCGGGATTGGAGCGCCTCGGCCTCCTCGCGAGCCTCTTCTGCCTCCGCGGTCAGATCCTCAAAAGACTGCGCGTGGACAAACATGGCACTTTTCTGTCCTGCTCCTGTATGATCCAGAATGGTTTATTTTACAGCAGCGGTCCCGAAAGGGGGTACATAAGGGGATTTCAAGGGGTAGGTGAAATTTTATCAGGCTCTCCGGAGGTCAGCGATTCTAATTAAACTTTTTTTATGCTGTGACAGGAAGATGTTTCTTTTCAAATTAAGAGCAAATTGATTGGAACGTGAAGCGACCTCATTATTGCTAAATTGTGTTATAAGTCTGTTTTTTTTCCATCCAACCAAAAATATTTTGACGTTATTCAGGGAGTATATGGCTGAAATAAAATATTGCACCGGATAAGCACTTATTTCGAATACAACTCGTCACTTATATGGTAGAGGATGTGTATGATTACTTTAAAATCAGACAAGAATAAGACAACAAATTCTAACAAGGAACATAATTCATGCAATCACTTTCACACCAAAGTGAGGTTAATAAGTGACAATGTCATTCTGTATGCATGATTCGTCGAAAAAGGAAAAGCACTGGCGGAAACTTGAATGCTAACATTAACCTATGGTGACTTTGTTCCATTAGTGGCACTCATAAAGTCCGTTGGAGACTGAGCATGCATAATATTGGGAACCTGAATAAACACAACTGGATTCCACCTACATAACAACAAACCTATTTATATAACAATTTGTGTCAATTATACGCAGAGCTTTGCTGGCCTGGTCCTAATTCCCCAAGAGTAACGCGGTCAATGATAAATATACTTCAGTAAAATTACTTCCTTTTCCCCCGCTCTTTATCACAGGATAGAATTCTTCCTTAGACGACATGAAATGAAACAATTTTTATTTTTTAAATACAATGAACACACAAATATCCAGTGGAAGGAAAATGCCCCAATCAAAATATGTGGTTGTACAACTTGTTTTCAAGGAGTAAAGCGAAGTGCAAAGATAATTTAACACAATAGAATGATGCTGTAGTGTATCATTTTGGACACTTGGTGGCACCCACCCCTCCCCTCAATGTGAATGCCCCTCTGTGCTGAGGAGTAGCATGACGACGCAAGATGCGAATGTTTAGGTGAACAAATGTAGTGTTCCACTTTCTGTCACTGAAACGAAAAACAAGCTATTTTTCACAATGTTTCACAAAATCATCTTGTGAGCCAGACTAAGCCTTCTTGGGGGACTGATGCGGGCCGTGGGTTTGTCATCCCAGGTCTAAAGAGTATAGATGGATCAACATACAGTAAATGATAATGAGGTAACCACCTCTTGTCATAAAGCTGTATTTGCAAACCTCTTTTGAGACTAAATGTCACATAGATGTAGGCTTTAAATTCCAAAGCAGAGCGTTGTCTTCAGTGAGACTTGGGAGAAATGAGCTTCAAAGCAAGTGAACATCAGGTCCTGGGGAATTTCTGTTTTTTTTTGTTTGTTTGTTTGTTTTTTTAAACATCGGACGGCAATTAGCTGTGGCTGAATTGTGGTCAGCCTCACCTGGTTCTGTTCCCTCCACCAGCCCTGGTGTGGGACTGTCGGCCCTCTCGACGCAGAGATGGGGCACCGTCAGGGTACCGTTTTCCCATGCTACAGATGGTTTTTGGCGGTCCCCGTCCATCACTAATAACACGTAAACACACCTTGGAGAAAGTACACATGTGCATTAGATTAACTATGAGCACTAATATTTCTATTTTTCTTATCATTATACATTTTTTCATTGGGTATACTTGCATGAACTAGGTTCTGGCAAAAAAAAAAAAACCATGATAAGAGTGAAGCCACAATTACCCAACCTCAATGTAGCTGTATAAAGCTAAATAGGTTGCAGAATATTGCATTACTACATTAACACCTCTTTATGACAATAAACTTTGTACATTAGGTTTGTTGCTATTGCTATAGGGTTTATGGCAAAATTACAACATTGTTTTTAATGATGTGTCAGGCTCAGTTCTGTCCATAGCCAATGTTGTTTTGTCTTAGGAACTTTACAGTGTTAACTTCAAAAGAGTACAGAGGGACTTACTACTTTCAATCGCAATTAAAGAAATGTACTCATGAAATTAAAATTAATTGGATACCTTAAATATTTTTAATGTGCAATGAACACCTTTAAAAACATTTTTCACTTGCTGACTGAAAATGACATCTTGGCGTACCTAATGGCCATGTAACGTTCACAAGCTGAGATGTGATTGGTTGTTACCTGAACCGTCAGCACAGGTGATGTCATATTCAGTCGACAGAGAGTGGCAACATAGTTTTAAAACGTGAGAAATAATGTTGTCATCAAATTAATTATAGACAAAATATAACTTTTTACAGCTGAAAATTGTCAAATAAGTAGTCTGGTCCTTTTTTAAGGTCTCCTACAGAACACGCGTTGTTGTTTTTGTTTATACTGCAAAGACGTGAAAAAAACAGAAACTTGATCAACTGGACGAGTGACTTTCGATCGGATGAGCGAATTTAGCATTAACTGTGCATAAATACCAAGTAATTATGCATACGACTTATACAATAAACAAAAATAGATACCTTTCATTTCAAGAGCTGTCCGGTTCTTACTTCCTGCTTGTCAACCGTGGACTCATTTTTGCCCTGCCCGGAAGCGGAAGTTAGAATTGTTGGAAATGAAGTTCTCTCGAGTGTATGCGCAAGTACGAATATAGGCTGCGCACTCTTCCCAACAACGTAGTTGAGACAAAATATATGCTATGATAAATCTGACTGAAAAATACTATATAACACAAAATTATATGTATATAGTTCAGTACGTTAAAAAAAATATAAACGGCCCGAACTAACTTGAAAGGAGCGGAACGGAGGAGTCATTGAACGCACCGTAGTGGGCGGCCCCAGTGTTGTTTAAAAATATGGCGGTGGCGTAACATAGAAGATCGAACTTTGTTGTAGTAAACTGCATTCTGCCTGCGACCGAGCATATATTAATTCAAATGACACTTAAAAGATAACCAAAAAGATCCGTATATTATAACGGACTATGCAGTAACACAACATCTTGCTTTGAAAGGTATGGTGACGATTGATCAACTATCCGCTGAGGCTAAAGTTAGCATTCGTTTCATTTTGTGGTTCGCGTTCAACCAGCTCATGCCAAATCATTTGCGAACTTATTTGTGAAATCCATGTGTATGTTTTACTGCGTTCATTACAGGACGATCGTCTGGGAAATAAGATGTCTATTCGCGCAAACTGCACAATTTGCAGTGATTTGTTCGATCAAACCAGAGATGTTGCTGCTATCAACTGCGGACACACTTTCCACAGTGACTGGTAAAGTTAGCAAATTAAATTGAGCCTTTTGATCGCTTTTGTGAATGTAATTTTCTTTTATTTCTATCTCCTATTAGTCTCCTTCAGTGGTTCAAATCAGCCCCGACAAAAACATGTCCCCAGTGTCGGAAGCGGGTAATTGATGCATTATGTCTCAACTGATTACTTTCTCGCACATGCTGATGATAACTTAAAAAAAAAAAAAAACATCTATCCTCTGTGTGTAGGTCAGCACCCAGCACATTATCCATAAGCTCTTTTTTGACAGTGGTGAAGAGGAAGCCCCTCCAACAGATCCAGAAAGCCTGGAGGTACCACAAACAAGTATACTTAAAGATTATATTCCAAGATTTGCATGAAAACATTTTGTTATAGCATCACTCTGTGTTCTCTCTTCCTAGGATGAGCTACGTAGACTGAGGGCCCTTTTATGTTGTAAAGGTAAACGCATCAAAAGTTACGTTTACGTTTGTTTGTAATATTCTGTGAGGTCGTTCAGATTTCCAAATACATGTGAACTGTGTATGATCTGTGTGTGAATGTTCAACGGCCCAAAACAATCCCGCATGCGCATTGAAGACACTATGAAAAATATGGATCATATTCGGGACCACCAACTGTAAATAAGTGGCCTGAATCGTTTTGGAAAAAAATATGAAGTGTCGTTCGCACTGCAGTTAAAAAAAGATCTGATGCAGGTTGCATAGGAGCAAATAAATCAGAACCAGGTTACTTCAGACTGCAGTGTGAACGTTGCATTTGACTTTTTTTTTTTTTTTAGAGAGAAACTGTCGAGAAAAACAAAAAATAGTGGATGATTTGAGGAGCACCGTGGACATCCAGAAGAGAGACTTGGAGACGATGCGGAAAGAGATTTCAGAGAAGGACATGCTATGTTCAGCTCTCAGAGTATGCAATATTTGTTTTTACCATTTTGTTTTCTAAAGCGAATCACACACAGTCAACGTTTTAATTTTCCATTCAATGTCCCCTCACAGAAACAAATGACTTATTTGGAGACTCGGCATGAGGATGCTCAGGCTGCCAAGGACGAGGCCCGTAGACTGAGGACCAAAATAAAAACCTTTGAAAGGTAACGACACTCAACTGAATTTGGTTGTTTTTAAGTCTAAGTCATTGTTTTGCTGCATTCTTACCAGCGAACTCTGTGCTCACATTGCTGGTGTGTCTCCAGCTTAGATGTTTTGTTACAGGGCCAAAGAGCCGAGGTGGAGTCCATGATTACAGACATGGGTGTGAGTCAGGCAGCCGTGGAGCAGCTCTCAATCTATTGCATCTCGCTCAAAAAGTATGTAGAACTGACAAATCGTTATCTTTATTTTTTTCTTAAAGCATCTGTATTGCCATTTAAAAATACTGAATGGTATAATTGTCATCACCCAGACGTGTATTACATTGCCTGTAATCTTTTTTTTTTTCTTAGAGAGTATGATAACATAAAGGGAAACTTCAAGTCTTCCAACGACATGTGTGAGAAGCTCAGGAGAGAAGTGTTCACTTCCCACAGCAAGGTTACATCAATTTCTTATCCAAAATCAAGCAAGGTTGTTTTCTTTATTATTATTACTGTATAATGTTTGCGTATGTCATTTAGTTTCAAAAAGCCTCGGCTGAAGCGAATCAAACAAAAGAGGACATGAAGTCTCTGCAAAACGATCTCGCTAATGCTGACAAGGAGATATTGGTAAGGTGCATCGACAGAATGATCTTGGGACTCATTTGTCCGAAACGACCGTGTTTGTCTCTGTCTTATCGCAGAGTTTGAAGAAAAAGGTGGAGTTTCTTCAGAAATCTCTCAGCACCCCGACGAGGACTAATGAGGTGCTGAGTCGGCTCGTCTTTGAGAGGTAATCTGGATCTGTGTTGTTTTTTTAAGGGCTACAAAGCAAGAAAATAATCCGGAGGTGCACGTATATTTCCTGACCTGCGCCTGATTGACCCTTTTCTTTTTGTTGGAGGAAGCTTGCGTTATGTACAATACGTAAATGATATTGTGTACAATATGGAAATTCCTTAGGGTTGTTCGCTCCCACTTTTTTTAGACTGATCCCTATACTCAAAGAAAAAAAAACTTAACTTATAAAAGTCAATTCTTTGAATTTTAACTCTTTTAATGTAATCACAAGGTATTTTTCCCCATTTTTCATAGAACTTTCCACAAATCTTTATTCTTCATTTCTGATTGTCTGGTAATTAAGTCTGACTGACTTATTTGTATTGTTGACATTCCCTTTATCGCAGCGCCATCTAGTGGATGCATATCATGATCATAAATGGGAGCAGCTGATATTATTATAGGCCGCCATCATAAGTACCAATTTGAAGCAAGATTTAAATGTTTTACTTCTGCCACTGCTCCGACAACCATTTGCAAGATATCATGTTGGAATAGTTTTTACAAATGTGATTTTTTTTTCTTGCTACCCTTTCAGCCCTGCTCCAGTAGAGTTTAAACAACCACACCTCCACCAGCCTGTAGATGGCGATGATATTGACCTCAACTTAACCTATGATATAACTACACCAGATAACGTGGCCAAGAGACCAGTTAAGAGCCCAAAAAAGAAAATATGCTCAAGCCGTCAACCGTATGTATTTTTTTTTTCTGTATCAGCGCATGGTCTTCAACTCCAGACAATATCACTAATTGCTTTAATTTGTCAGGTCACTTGTTTCCAAACACAATGAGAGGACCTCATCGTTTAGCAAGGTAACTTGGAGTAGCCCTTCACGTGGTCTGCTTCCAAATGCTACACATTTTTCACTCAGGAAATTTGTATCTCAGGCCCAAGAGAAGGACGCAGCCGCCAATCCGTTTTTGAGAAACTCGCTCCTTTTCCGAAAGTCTTTTGGTTGCATGCGTGAGCCTGAGAGGAAGCTTGGCACCGTATGTAAACGCAGCCACCAAACGGCCTTTTTAAATTCAACTGTTTAAAGTCATTGGATGAATAAAAGCCCATCTGATTTCAGGTGAAAAGTGGTTACGATGGATTAGGAGGACGAACCAAATACTTCCAACCTGTATCCTCCTTTTACTTGTAAACTATTGAAAGTATTTTACTTGATCTTTATGAATATTTTTTTTCTCCCGTTTGCAAATGGCAAAGTGTTACGTGAATAACAATGTTCCATAACCAAGCGCTCTTACACAGTCTCCATTGGCAGAGATTCGCCCCTTGATAAAAGCCAAAAGGAAAAAGGTGAGCAGGCCTACATCCAAGACGACACCATGCCTGACGTTAGACAGCTACCTGGAGTGATAAGTCACATGACAAGATGCCATGTGAAGTGGATGACTGGGGTTCCCCCCATTAGTCGGCTGACCACTTCATGTGATACATTTTTTTTTTTTTGTGAGTAAAAACTCAAAACATTTTGTTGGGGGTGACTATTACATGTGTGGCTGAGTATCAGTGACTGTATCTGTGCTCGTGTGATTGATCAAGGCTGTCCGTCAAACCTATTTGGGTTAACATTTTGAAAAGTGTTTAGCACTTATTCCAAATCTATTCTGTTTGTAGTGTCGCTTTTGTTTTACCAATGTAGACGTCCCCACAAAGTGTAGACTAAGTTCAATAATAAAGAATATTTTTATTTAAGAGTGTTCTACTGGCCGTGCTTCATTGGCGCCTTCTCCAGCAGAGGGCGGTATAAACTTTTTTTTTTTTTACTACCACAGAGGACGCTGATGGCGCTGCATCGCGCGGAAAACAAGTTATCTACTGTTTTACAAGTAGACGCCATGTGGTCATTGACGATTAAAAAGCACAAAAGTGATAGAATTACCTTTCCCCCCCACATGATCATCTTCCTTTGGGGACACAAAGCAAGTTGGAGAACAGGATGGCGAAATTGCCAACTCCAGGGTGTCGTCGTTTTACGACGGTGTTCCAATTTTACGGCAGTGACGTAACTCGAATGCACAAGTACAGCAATTGCCTGGAATGCACATTTAGACCAGAACTAATATATACATTGAAATATCAAGTACGGCGGTTACTGCGCGAGGATCACTTTCTGCCTTGGAAGTACACAGGCTAATATAAAAATGAACGGCAGTTTCAATTTTCAGTCATGAATGTGCAGTGTTTTTTCCTCAAAAAAACATTCAGTGCAATCAAGCATTCAAAAACACCCCCGCCCCGCATTCATGAAATATGGAATACTTAATTAGAACACAAATATCCATGCAGTGCCAGAAAATAATATCCCCCATCAACACCAAGACATCCACAGTAGGTTCCATGTTCCCATGGATGATAGGTCACCAGACAGCTTATTTGTCCTAGATAGCGTTTCCCATTTTGAATTTCATTGTGAATGGCGGTATACGAGCAAGCGTTCGTGTACTGCTGAATCCTTACACTGCTGCGAAAAGAATTTCATTTCAATGACAACATTTACGAGTCACAAAATGTTGATTTATGACTTTTGGGTGAGATTTCAGGATGAACGTTAAATTCCCTTCTAAACATTAAAGGGGAAGTCAAGTCTAAAATTTTCCTAACAATGAGATGTACGATGCACCTCTGCTTGTCTTCACATGACATTGTGATTAATATAGATTTTGTTGAATATGAAATAAGCAGCAAAATCTATTCATTCTTAGTCATCCCAGGGGACGGCCAAAGTTTCAACACTTGCTGTAAATGGAAAATAAGATCACAATTGCTCAGGGGAAGGCTAACAACCAATCACAGCTCAGGTGTCTTCTGATGGTGGATTTTTTTCTGCTTTATCTCATATTCCACCAATGCAATATTAATCAGAATGCCATGTTTGAACTAGTGAGACTGCATAAAACATCACAGTCGAGAGAATGTTAGTCTTGACCTCCCTTTTAAGTGGGAAAAAAGAGAGCCACTAATTAATTTTGCAGTTGGGGTCCTTGTTAGAGAGCCGCAAATTGTGCTGAAAGTACTGAAAATTTGAACATTTGGACTTCTGCGTTTAAAATTTTAGAGAAGGTCAACCTAAGGTGAGGTACATACATAACCTTCTGAGACCTAGCATATCCACAATTGTAGCTATTTTGTGTCAAGCAAGACAGCAACAGTAATTGCATTTCAACAGAAGGTAAGAAAAGGAAAGGATGTCCTCTACTGGGAACTGGGATATATTAGGGTTATTTGCATGTCAAAATGTATAGACCAAAAACAAATGTCCACTACAGTAGTCACAACTGAATAGGTCTTTTTGTTTGGATTTTGCTCCTTTCCAACCAAGGATGTCCAATGCCTGATGTATGCCTTAAAAGTGTTCTACAAAAGGTGCTGCTACGCGATTTGAATTTAATTAAAAAATGTTGGCCACCTAAAACGCACAAAAGTTTGTAATTTGTAGTTAACATTTAATCCCAAAGACATATTTTTACTTTTTTCCTCAATCCCAGATCATTCTTTTAAAAAAAAAAAAAATGTTTGGCTAAAGGGTCTAAAATGGCTGTTATTAAAGGAATTAAGTAACTGATTACTTTAGGTAATTAAATACTGAAGTAATCAATTACCTTAGAGCAGTGTTTCTCAAATAGTGGGCTGGGCCCCTTTGGGGGGGTGGCGCGGACGACCCCAGGGAAGATTATTTGTTTCTGTCACGTGACGTGAAGTAGCAATAAAATAATTTGGGTTTTTTTTTGTTTGTGTTCTTTTTAGTTTCAGGCACTTTGATGCACTTATTTC